>NW_024424119.1:5285087-5286397 GCF_017311325.1 Ursus maritimus
TGTAAATAGTCTGAGTCATCAACATACATCCTGGCAAATGCCCAGTGCTTGCTGAACATAAAATTTAACTATGCATTTTGAATACAAGTTTGAATATATTAGTGCACACATGAAGATGCATTGGGTTTCCTTGCTTGTGTAAGTATAGTGATTAAACAAGGTAAAATCCACTTAAATTCTGGGATTACCTACTCATGGAGTTACAGATAAGTTTTGAGTTTATAGTCTTGAGATTCCAGCTAAAATAAACATTTAGAGAACCATCATCAGTTTCAGGATGGTTTAAGTGAGGAAGAAGGCACCTGTATTTACATTCAAGGTGGGGAGGGGTTATCTTATAATATGAAACCCACCTAAGACAAGAATACTCAATTTATGTCAGGATTTTCCTTCTTGACTACTTGAGTTCCATCAACAATCTTCTTAGCACTATCTGTCCTACCTAAATATCTCACTTTTCCCTTCTTGAGGACTGTCACCATAGATTGTATTTATTTAAATGTCAAGTTACAGAGAAAATAGCCACACTACTGTAAAAGAAAGCAAGCAAATAGATGATGGACTGGAACATAGGAAAAATAATACTATAGAAAAGAAGAAACTGGAACAATGACTCCATGTAATAAAGCATAATTTTTAGAGATAGATCCAAATAAGCTTTGGACTTGTTAGGAAAACAAAGAGGGATCATAAATATTTTTAAAAGTTACTCTGTTTAGAACAAAAAGCAAGCCAGTTTGGGAAAGCATGGCCTTAAAGGAGGTCTATATGATAAAGTCAATATTGTACTCAGTATGTTATTATTAATATGATAATTGGTGACCTATTACTTCTCCTAATCATGCCCTTGATGCTAGCTGATAGTTCAGTATCTAAGGAAAATCATTTATGAGAAAGTATCAGAAAGGGGTGCCTTGGTGGCTCAGTCAGTTGAGCATCTGACTCTTGACTTCAGCTCAGGTCAAGATCTCAAGGTTGTGTGATCCAGCCCTATGTCCAGGCTCCATGCTCAGCATGGAGTCTGCTTGAGATTCTCGTTCTCCCTCTCCCTCTGCCCCTCCCCACACTTGTGCATGCTAAATAAATAAATAAATAAATAAATAAATAAATAAATAAATCTTGGGGGAAAAAACTATCAGAAGATAAGATATCTATCTAGTCTAAATATACAACTTTTATATAGTTATTTTTTGTGAATATATATATATTTTAAATATTTTTTAAATATTTTAAAATATTTTTTAAATAGTAAAAATACTATTTTAAAAATAGTTATTTTTTTTGCGAATATATATATATATATATATATA
>NW_024424119.1:5286407-5396260 GCF_017311325.1 Ursus maritimus
TATATAGAATTTACTTAACACTAAGAGAAGGAATTTTAGAAATACAGTGACCCAGAAGCTACACTATCCAAGAAATAATGGTGAAGTACCTGAGGAGAAAGAATTATCTGTTTAGAAACCATAATTAAGACAGTGATACCTATTTTACATCTGAGATCAGTGATATAAGGATAGTTGAAGAGAAAAATCATCACCTAAGGAAATATGCAGAGGAAGCTATGTTCCTGGACAAATTCAGATTAATATTGAGATAAAAGGGAATATACCAGTAGGGTGGTAAATTTTATGTATCATTTTGACTGGGTTAAGTAATGCCCAGATAGCTGGTAAAACATTATTTCTGGATGTGTCTGTGAGAGTATCTCTGGAAGAGATTAGCATCTGAATTAGTAGACTGAGTAAAGATCTCCATCACCAATGTGAGTGGGCATCATCCAATCCATTAAAGGCCTGAATAGAACAAAAAGCCTGAGAAAAGGCCAATTCACTCTTTGTGCTGAAGCTGAAACATCTATCTTCTTGTTCTTGGACATCAGTGCTCCCAGTTTTTGAGCCTTAGGACTTGCACCAGGACTTACACTATTTTAACTCCCCCCTACCACCACCACTCACTACCATTCTCAGGTTTATTGACTTGGACTGAATTACACAACTGGCTTTCCTGGTTCTCCAGCTTGCAGATTTGCAGGTGGCAGATCATGGAACTTCTCAGCCTCTATAATCATATAAGTCAATTCCTATAATAAATTTCTTCTTATATGTATAAATATATATATATATATATATATATATATATATATATATATATATATATATATATATATATATATATATATATATATATATATATATATATATATATATATATATATATATATATATATATATATATATATATATATATATATATATATATATATATATATATATATATATATATATATATATATATATATATATATATATATATATATATATATATATATATATATATATATATATATATATATATATATATATATATATATATATATATATATATATATATATATATATATATATATATATATATATATATATATATATATATATATATATATATATATATACATCCTGTTTGTTCTGTTTCTGTGGAGAACCCTAAGAAAGAAATTGCAGATATGAAAGAATTTATTGATAGTGGGCCATGATTTTGAACGTGATAAATTGAAGAGTTTCAGGACTTGGGAAGAGATAGTAAAATTGGAATAAAGTAAGAATAAATAGAGCTTTATGGGTAGTTTAATGTAGAAGATGAGAGGGAACCTGGGAATCTGAGATTTATTTTAACCAAAATAAAGATCTGGTGTAAAGGCCTTAGTGATCTTAAGGCAACTAATAGTAGTGAGATTCTGAGTTTTGGAAAATTAAAATGCATATTAAACCCATTGATGGAAGAGACTAAGCCTAAGGAAGGGAGATCTTGAGAATTATGAATAGTTTTTACTCAAAAATTATAGTATATTACCCTGGTTTTTTGGATAAATGCTAAATAATATGTATATTCTGTGGGTAATGATACTTACAATCTGTTGCTAAATTAAAATTAATTGCATTGAAAGATATTAAAATTCATTAAACATTTTTCCAATTCATTTACATTTAAAACATCATGAAATCCAGAAAGTAAATTAGCAAGCATTCTTTATTTTAGAAACTAATCCTACTATCCTCAAGTAGATAGTGAGAAATTTGCCCTTATTAAAAACTTACGTACTGTCCAAATAGTTGGGGGCCCTATGGTCATTTTTAGATTTAAAATAATGTTAAGTCCAGACTGATGCTTCATTTAGCCTTATATCTCTTTCAAAAATCGGGTGAACTTACCTGATATCAAACAGCACCATGTGCCAATATCCACAAAGTATCCTTTGAGTTACAATTCTCATATTTCCTTCCTCCTTTCCTTCCTCCCTTCCTCCCTTCCTTCCTTCCTTCCTTCCTTCCTTCCTTCCTTCCTTCCTTCCTTCCCCTCCCTTTCTTTCTTTCTTTCTTTCTTTCTTTCTTTCTTTCTTTCTTTCTTTCTTTCTTTCTTTCTTTCTTTCTTTTTTCTCTTTTCCCTATGTCTCATTCTGTCTCAAGGTAACTATGAACACCTTGAGCCCATCATGTGATGGTAGAAATCACAGCTCCTTAATTTTCTATTAGCCGTATTTACCATTTGCAATGATAATGTTTCACTTTCAACACACCGTAGACTGGATATTTATTCTACTATGCTTTAGTTTATTCACATGTTTTCACAATAGAATAATGACCTTTGAGGACAGCCTTGATAGATCTTTGTTTCTTTAGGCTACATTTCTTTAAAGATTTATTTATTTTAGAGAAAGAAAGAGTGTGGTAGCACAGGGTGAGGGGGAGAAAAGAGGGATGGGCAGAGGAAGAGGGAGGGAGAGTCTTAAGCAGTCTCCACACTGAGATGGAGCCTGACCCAGGACTCAATCTCATGACCCTGAGATCACAACCTGAGCTGAAACCAAGGGTCTGACACTTAACCAACCATGCCATGCTGGTGCCCCACCTTAAACTGTTTTTTTATTTATAATTTTATTATCTCAAAGTGAGAATCTGTTGTATGTCCCAAACCTAAAAGTTTCCAGTATTAGATTTCTTCTAATCCCTTTTTATTCCTGTCTTCAAATTGCCCAGTTATTTCCTGAGTTCATCTCTTTCCTATATTTTACCAATGCCAGTCTCCAATCAACAGTACACACATCTAATATTCTGTTGTCTGACTTCTCCCCCCAGGGTACTTGTTTAATTAACAAAGGCAACAGTATTACCAAAAAAAAAATGCTACTTTCTAATCTGCAGGGTGTCTTTCACATCCTGGATTACAGTTTCCTTGTTGTCAGTCATCTAACCATTAATCCTATGCAACAGATCTTATGATTTTATTATGAAGACACTCAACCCCTGGTTTCAGTATCTTGACCACTGAGGATAGTCTAATGCTGTAATTAAAAATAGCTTTGCCATATGAAAGGCTTAAAAAGAAGCTTTATTTTTAGCTTATGAAACAAGTCCATCATGTGTAACTAGAACTATGTTTTATGTGCTCCTCACTCACACATGCAGACTAGTTATAGTAGAAGGGAGAAGGAACTTTGAACAGTTAGTTACTTATGTACCTTAAAAAAACTTCTGTCTGGAAGTATGCTATTTCCATCCACATTCCATTAGCCAAGTAAGTCACCTTATCACACTTAACTTCAGGGTTCTAGGCAGTACAATCCTATCATGTGTCAAGATGATTGGTAGAAAGTATTTCTAACTACCACATAGGTCAAAGTAATCTGGTATTAGACTTTTACATATTTAGATTAAGAGATAATGGTGATACCATATTTCATTTATCTATCGATATTAAAGATCAAGATTGTTTGAAAAACTTTGATTCAACTCATGCAAACAAAATAATCTAATTTGTGTTTCAAATAATCAGGCAAAATTAATCACTGTTAAAATCAATGAGAATATTAAGTGGTAAATTGCAATGCTACTCCCTTTCTTAGTAGCCTCTGAGTTCCAAACTAGTCCATTCTGATTTTAATTATCTAAAATATCCTTTAAGTAATAAAATACACTAAGAAACATCATCATTATCTCTGCATCTACAACTCCATAACTGATTCTGTAAGTCACCCCAATATTCTTTATTCACTGACACTAACAAAATCATAAGGGATGTTGCAGTCACAAAGAATTATATTCTTTGTCTTTTAAGAGATTATAGGACCACTCCATTCCTCATCTAAAGTTAAAAAGACCCTGAAGTCTAGATGGTGGCATGCCATCTTTGCCCCAAGTTGTGTGCAAGTTATAGGCCTTGCACATAAAATACTAAAAACAAAACAAAAGAGAAATACTCTAGTCAGTCTTTATTTTCCCTATTGCAATGCTAGAGGGAAGAAAGGGCATTCAAAGAGTAAGAAATAGCTTTCTCAGAGACATGCTGTCTCTCCAACATTGTCTCCAAACTTAGCCAAACTTGATATCTATTTTCAGAGTACCTAATTCCTCTTTTGCTTTTTTTTTCTTCTTAAAGATTTTATTTATTTATTTGAGAGAGTAAGAGAGACACAGAGAGAGAGAGCACAAGCAGGGGCAGAGGCAGAGGGAGAAGCAGACTCCCCGCTGAGCAGGGCACTCAAAGTGGGGCTTGATCCCAGGACCGTAGGATCATGACTTGAGCTGAAAGCAGATGCTTAACCAACTGAGCCACCCAGGCACCCCTCTTTTTTTTGAGGCATTATTTTAGGCTGTAAAATAAAAAGAATTAATATTAGTTGAACATTTAGTGTTATATTGTGGTAAAATCCTTTATATGTTGTATTTCAGTGGACCTGCTATCATTTTTTAAAGATTTACTTATTTATTTTAGAAAGATAGAGAGCATAACGAGAGGGGCGGAGGGAGGAGTGGGAGAGAGAATCTCAAGCTGACTCTGTGCTAAGCATGGAGCCCAACGTAGGGCTCAATCTCATGAGTCTGAGATCAGGTCTGACATGAAACCAAGAGTTGGACACTTAACTAACTCCACCACAGACACCTCTGACATGCTATCATTTTTATAAACTCAGAAAATCTAATTTTTTCTCAAGTGTCAGTGTTTGCACATAGTGGAAGTAGAATTATCAGACCTGTGTCTCCAAGTCCACATGTCATCTTATGTTACACATCGTCTCAAAATACATAGAAGGTACTCAATACATGTTAATTCAAAGCACTGTTCTAGATCCAGTGCAGAGGCTAAAAAAAAAAAAAGGCTCAGCCTTTTTCCTATAGTGATTTATGATCTTATAAAGACTGGGAACAGAGAGGTAATATTTGAGGTGGTCTTTGGGGAGTAGAGGTTTCATATCCTGAGCTGTGGAAGTTTGCATTGCATGCTGAGAACAGCATGAGAAAAGTTGCAAAGGGGAGCGCATACTATCTACATATGGCTGGTGCCTACAGTGAGAAATAAGTCTGGGGAGGAAGCAGGCAGTGGATCGTGGAAAGCCTCGAAAACCAGCTAGAGAATTTGAACTTTTACCCTGAACTTTACGATGAATTATTCTTGCCTTCTTACAAATAACATAGTTTGTTTCTAAAGACACTAAGTCCCTCACCCCTGCTTGAATGTTTGGCACAAAACAATGAATTCATCCCATGCTTCTCAATCATTTTTTGGGATGGCCTCTTAACACTGAACCAAACTACAAATACCATTTTCAGCAGCTTTATGAAATTGCAAAACTGTTTCTGGGAACACAACATAACTTTTGGTCTGAAGATTTCCTGTAGATCCTGGTATTTTTTGTGAATTCTACTCCTATCCATTAGCACAGTGTCCTCTCTAATGTCCTTGTTTACTCCAAACCCAATATTCTGAAAAGAGAAATGGGATGATGTATTTGGTTTAAGCTAGACACTGACTGAGTGATGACATTTAAGCACATTGTGAGTTAGAACTAGTGCAGTATAAACAGCAATTGTGGCTGAGGAGTAAGGAGGATGGGCAATTATGCTTCTAGTGGGCTATTTTTCATGTTCATAACTGGACATAAATATAGGCAATTCAGAGCAGGAAGAAATATGACTAGAACTCAGCTTGGCTGACTTAGTTGCAAACAGAAAAAAGATCCTGAAAAGGGCCGGGAGTCGGTCCATTTTTGCCTCATTTGTTTCCAAGAGGAGTCTGTTTCTGCCTCATTGATTTCTACTCCTCATTGAGTCATGCTCCCATGCTTGTTAAATATCACTTCATCGCTTTCAATTTCATCCTTCTTAGTCAGCATCTCTCAAGTAAGCCACCACATAGAAGCACCAAGTTTCAGCCTCCAATCAAGTGCATTATGGCCCTATTTTTCCAACTGTGTTCATTTACCATACAGATCTGAGCCATGAAGACCTCTTTCCTTACCAGCCACTCTGTTACATCACATCAAGGGAACAGTTGTCACCTTGCAGTGTTTCACTAGCCCATGAAGGTGAGACACAGGATACAGGAAAGAAAGTGGTTTTCCCCTGCCATCAGTAAAAGTGCTCTTTTACTTTCCTACCTTCACAGACATATCTTCAATAATCTCCAGAGAGAGAAATTACTGTGAGCTCCCCATGTTAACTGTTCAGGACCACAGTCTGAATCGACTGCCCTGCTTACCTTAAAGCAAGAAATTGATCAGGACTTATATTATCATCTCTTTTATCCTGTTCATCTCAGATCATCAGTTATCCAGGGACACTCATATTCTCATAAACCTAATGCCCTACTCCTCTCCTCCCTCCAAACTCTTTACACATGTGATTTTAAAAAGTCCTTTCTGACCTCAAGTCCTTCTCTAGATGTTTCCTTAATCTTCTTACTCTAAAACTAGAGTTCTCTTGCTTCACGGCAAGCAGTTTCCCTTGTAGGCTTCCCTAGTGGAAGATGTTTTATTCCTTCTATTCCTTGTAACTATATACCAGGGGTAGTGTAGGTATTTTCCTTTATTCCAATCTAAAATGCAAACCATTTATCTTAGCTACTTCTCAAAACACCAGCTTCTTTGGACTTCATGCCCTCCAGTCACTAAAATAAAAACAAAAACAAGAAAAGCAAATTAGCCTTTCTTTAATTTGCCATTTACCAACACCTTAGGTATCTACATCACCCTTCTCAATCACTGAACGGTATTTTGTGTTTACCTCACTTTTTTCTTCTTTTTCTCTACTTCTGTCACCACCCCAATGACCTCAACCTCCTTATGGGGATCCACAAACATGCACTCCTCAGTTTCTTGAACTATTTACTTTGAATTATGTTTTTCTCCATTTCATCTCTCTCTGTCATGATCACAACTTAGAATTAGTCATATCTATTTTTTTATCATTTCCTGATTATATCCATTTCCCATTTCATTACATAGAATAAAGATTGAGATTTAATAAAAAATACTTTTTACCACTTTATAAAGACAATCCTAAGGTAAAGATTCTTTTTTTTTAAGAGCATGGTGGTGAAAACTAAAATGATGGCTAGTATAGTTTGATGCCACTGCTATGATTCACGGAATGAGGTCAGCATATTTATCTCCTATTGTTTTTGTACCAACAGTGCAAATGTCAATGCAGTAAAAGTCCAGTAACATCTTAGGATTATTTTAAAATAATTTTGACATTGCAAATCCCCTGAAAGTGGCCAAGTGTGCTCATGCATCTGTGAACTAAACTGAGAACAATTGTTATAGAATATTTGTTTGAAAGTAAAGAAAAACTCATGTGAAGCATGAATTTTAAATTAGATACAGAGTTCTTGATGTTCTAAAATTTCTATGATGCTAGAGTGGACAAAAAGTAGTATTTTAAAGTGGTTATTATAACAGAGTAAGAAATAGCATATCTTGATTCTTAAGAATGGCCAAGATTATGGAAAAGAGAAGAAAAGGAGGTCTAAAAAAAAGTTGTACACTTAAGCATTGAAGTGTTTGGATATCATGTTCAAGAGAGAGTTATTTAAGGAACAGAGGACAATTAACTTGTGGTATAGAAGTGAATCAAGAAGGGTAGAAATATTGAGCTATTAAATGTGTTGTATTATGTAATTGGGAGACTTGGTGCTATGTTGTTCAGAGGGGAAAACCAAAGACTAAGTATGAATACAAAGAGACAGAATTAGCTTAAAAAAGATGTTTCTAATCATTATGCCAATCTTATAAATGGTAACATTCTCACTGAAAATATTCATGTTTAAAATAAATTCTCATTTCTTTCAACATGCTTCAGGGATAAGTGATACTTGGAGAATTGGCCTAGCACTCTGTGGCTTCTGAAGCCCATTCCCAAAGGAAGAATTTACATTTTTTATTATTCACTGTGGTGCCCAAATGTACCATCTAAAACCAAAAATGCATTACAGCTTAGATATTCAACAAAATTATTTTCCCTAATACTACCTATATAAACTAACTTGCTTTCATTTAGGTTTGAGCTATTCTCACATCACACAAAAACTATCTGTTTCTCCAAGAACACATCTCATAGTTTAAAATTCATAACATGTTCTCGTTTCACCCACCTTGGACTGGCAAATATAGACGTTATTTAAAAGTGATTCCACTTGTGTGTGTCCAGTAACTAAACTCTAAAAGGCATTTAAGAGATTAGCTTTCTTTTCTAAGTAAAAAAGATACTTGGTTAAGGACTTCTGCACTGGGAAGAAAGGAAAGAGCAAGAGATTGTCATTTTTTAAAAGTTTGAGAGCCAAAGTAGCTAATGAAAGTTATTACCAGAGGATATTTTTTATTAGCTTCATTTCACTTTTGGGATCGATGATGCAGTTTATTTGGGGCCTCAGCGGTTTCTAGATATGTATATACTGCCTCCGAACTTGAGTTTGGCTCCTCACAGCCTAATTTGGCTCTTTGGTAAGCAGTCATTCTGAAATGTGCTGGAAAATTCTAGATATTTAGATATAGAATCTAACATTTTCTAACCAATGGGGTCTCAGTGACACTTCTGATTCCTATGCAGCTATAATGCATAGAGGGAACATACCCGTGGCTCTTTTTAGTTACTCTATTTAGTTTCCTAGAGCAATATATTTCATACAGAAACAAGAGGGATGGAAAGAAAAAAAAAACAACAACAACAGATTCACCCCTGCATGGTGCAGTTCCAAACTACCCAATATTTTTAACTTGAATTCTCTGATACTAAGGAATAACAACTCAAAGAGAAAAAAAAATGAATTGGCTATTCGAAGACAAAAGAGAAAAAAAATGAGTTGTCTATTTGATGCTAAAAATTTCTAAACCTTATACAATTTGGAATGTGTACTGAATCCAATTGTTTGGACAAAATCAAATTTTTAATTGAGTATAAAAATTGAATTATGGCTTTTCTATGCATGTTTTTTAAAATTTAGACACATTCAATGACATATCTTTGCACATGTATTATTTTACTTAAACAGCTTATTTTAGAAGAGATATATCTACACTTAAAAATATTCCTAAAATTAACAAAACAAAACAAAACACTTCTTTCCTATTGACTTAAGTTCCTCTTTCTAGGGCAAAATTTCTTGTATATTCCCTCCCTCAGAAATTCTATGGGGGAACATATTAACTTTCCAATGAGATAATATTTACATTTTTAAAAATTCATTTCCTTTTTACCATATTTTTGAGATCCTTCCATGTGAACACATACTAATTTTCACTTTCTTTTTAAGAGTTTAATAATATTCCATTACATACAGTATATTATATACACTATAATTTACATGAGAGCTCCTGGGTGAACAAATTGATTCTCCCCAGTTTTTGGTACATGAAAAACAAGTTATAATGAATATTATTGCTTATATATTTTTGCACACATATTTTATTTTATGATTTTGTCAAGTGAACTTGCAGAGTTAAAAGGCATATGCGTGTAACATTTTTGTAGGTATAAAAGATTTATTTAGTTTCAGTTGCTGTTATTCTATGACAACTTTAGTCAGATTTACTAACATATTTAGTAAATATAAATTTGTGAACTGAGAATCAGAACTCCAAAGTATAGAACAATAGTTAAGCAATAGATGATAGATGATAGTTTTTAGTAATGATGCTTTATGATCCATATCTGTTAAATACAAATGAAAATTGTTCTGATGTTTAAATCAGAAAAAGGGTTAATGTAACTTACCAACGAGGTACAACTTGATAGATCTTATTTGTTAAACACAAAATATCATAATTTATTAATTTGATTTTTTCATATTTATAGAAGTGATATGGGTATTGTCTTTTGCTCCAAAAGCAATTGTTTAAAAAAATACCTAGTAACATAATTATAAGGTTTTACAACCTAAAAAATAGAGGATTAAAAAGTTGTTGTCTTTCTACTAATAAACCTAAGGGAAAATATTATGGTATTTTCATAGAAGCTGAAAAAACTTCAACAAATTTCAGTACCCATTTCTGGTTAACACACACACATGCAAAATAATATATTAAATGTTAGTATCTTTCTTACCATGAAAAAGGACATATACTTTATTTTGGACTAACATCTTTCTTCATGGGGAAAGCTGAAGTATTTCCACCATCGAAAGGAAAAGGGAGGACTGCATTCCTCACTAACAGGATATAGGGTCTCTTGGAGAAATGGATATTTCTAGATGTAAGGCAGGGAAATTGCAAGAAAAACATGGTGTATTTTGTCTATCAAAAACCAAAAAAGCTTTTAAAAACTAATTTGGGCACAGATGTCAAATTGAAGGAGCTTCCTGGTGAATTTAGCGAAAATTTAAACCATTAAAAAACATATTACTCTAACTGATTGTAACACACTAAATATATAAATATATGTAAATGCATATTAATGTTCATAAAGAAATAAACTAAATATAAGTGACTCATACAAATTCTAACTGAAGAAATGTTAAGAAAAATAATCAAGCTTATATCTTACTTAAAAAGAGACCATTGTAGTTTACCATAGTTGATGAGATTAGCTCTATGAGATTAGCTCTAATCCTTTGTAAAGAACACTTATTAATAAATAGTGGGGGGGGGGGCAAGATGAATTAAGAAAATTTGTATGACTTAGCCCTCAAAGCAATAATTATGCTGACCCATGTCATTACTGGGTTAGGCATCATCCTAAATGTTACTAATATCAGAGGGGAAAATGAACCTTTAGATCACACTATCTCCAAAGAAATCAAGCGATCTAATTTAGCATGATTAGTAGTATGACAATTTGACCATAAATGGATCCTCATGAGGTTCAGTGAACTAGCCAATGAACTATGATGTGTTTTCAACAAAAAATGTACTGATCCCATCTTTAGACCTACATTCAGTTCATAAAGAATACAGTGTATGAAGGAACAAATTGAACAACACTACAAAGATTAAAGCAGGCAAATCTAGACTTTAGTATAGTCTACAAAACTATCTTAATCATTCCAAAAAAAATACTGTAGAAAAGTTTATATTACATTTAAAGAATCTAAAGAGATTTAAGAAACAAATGTAATGTGTGGTTTTTGAGTGAATAATGGTTCAACAAATTTGAATATGCTACTGTCTGCCTTGGCTCGGCTCAGGTCATAATCCCAAGGTCCTGGGATTGAGCTGCACATTGGGCTCCCCGCTCAGCAGGAAGCCTGCTTCTCCCTCTCCCACTCCCCCTGCTAGTGTTCCCTCTCTCACTGTCTCTCTCTCTGTCAAATAAATAAATAAAATCTTTTTAAAAAATAAAATAAATGAAGGAACTGTGAAAAATATTAATTGATGTCTATATGAAAATTTTATTATTTTAACCAACTGCATTTTTGGAAACTTTTATAATTAAAAAATGAAAAATATAAATTTCAAAAGGGAGTTAATTCCTCAAATTTAATTTGGATAAGAGAAATAAGGGAAAATTATGTAAACTTTGCTTTTAGGTACCAACAAATTTTATGACTAATTCAAAAACAGCTGTTTGGAATGAAAGTTCAAGTAAATACAATAAATATGGCCTCATTCATTATCACAATCCTATTTGTTCCTGATGCATAGAAGGTCCTCAATAAATAACTGAATTGAATGGAAATAACATAACATTTTTAGCACGTTGCATTTTTTCTCAAAACTATTAATTGGAGATTTTAGATCAAACTTTAATATTTAAGAAAAAGTTACTTTGCGATATGTTGATGTGAAAATGCATTTGGACAAGAGTTAAGTAATACTTTGATATTTACAGAATAGGGGACAAGGAAATGAACCAGTGTAACTACTATCACTCATAGTATCTTATAGGTTAGAAAATCTCAAAATGTAATTTTAGTAGTTGTTATCAGATTTTCAAGAAAAATTTCTCAACTTCTTTGATAAAATAAATGCTTCATATTTTTGCTTCTCTAAAACTGTAATGTATATGCAAGAAAATGTTAGGACTAATTGGCTGGCATTCTAGCAAAGTAGATTCAGTTTATAAATTGATCTACTTTGTCTTGCCAAGGTTTCTTGGAGAAGATCCAGCTTTTGTGCTGATCTTTGTGGTTTTTAGTAATTTTATTTTATTATGCTAAGAGTCCTCGGCCTCTCTTAAACACATTTTAATATTGCCTAAGTGAGACTCTGACCCATAATTCAAAAAGGGCTTTTATGATTTTTTAAAATTAAACACATTAATAAGTTTTCTAAGTCTTTTGGTCTACATTCAGAATTTCTTTTATTCTTAGCTGATTTGCAATCTCCATTTATAGTTGCATATGAAAACTAAAGAGCTTATTACATTCCCTAATTCTCTGTAACTATTAAGTTTTTGATTTCGGAATTTGTTGGTTTTCTTGCTACTGTTGTTTTCTTTGCTGTATTGTTTTTATTATACTTTGCACAATAAAAATATCTGCTTTGTGTTCATTAAAATTACACTAAATATGTATACTAATGATAAAATTAATTCCCTGCTTTCATTGCTCCTTCAAAGCAACCCCCTTCCCTCTCCATCTCACTCTTCTGCAAACACACACAAATATATTAAGTATATTAATTGGAGCTCATTTTCCTCTTTCTAAAAGCTTTAGTTATTGTACTTCTGTTGTCCTGTAAGACGGTTGTATCAGATTTTTATTACCCATTGTCAGGCTAGTGAATCACATGGGAAGAACATTCCCCCATATCCTAATACAGGTCTAGATTTCCAAATCCCAGGAGAGGGAAGAGAGTCAGAGCCAGAATGTTTTAGATGCAGCACAGATCAAAGTAAGCATGTCTTTTACATTCTGAAGACAAGAAGACCAGTTATTCATGTCAAACTCTGGTCTTCCATTCAGTTACTGACATTATCAGCACACTATGACATAATAACATTATATTAAAAAGCTGGTAGTTAAAAGGAAAAAAATCTTGTTTTAAAAGCATCTTTCAAAGGGTAAATAAGTAAACTGAACTTATCCATTACAGGACTTTTCGACATAACTTGTCTATATGGACAAACCTTGAATCTTATCAAGAAGGAGCTTTCATCTGGCTTTGGAGACAGACTTGGCATCTGCCCATGGCTATTTGGTTTCCTGGTATTCCATAACAACCGTGTTCAAAATTTCCATTAAGGTCCGACTGCACAAATGTCATCACCTGTAGCTACATTAAACCTATATATGCCAACTTTTAAATCACTCTCTTCAAAATATAAATCAGATTTTCATTAACTTTGAATCAATATCTATATATCCTCTCATCTAAACACTTGTTTAGATGTATGTTGATGATCTTCCAACCTCCCTTTGAATCAGATTATTTATAAGGTCTGGATTTTTTAAGTCTAGTTTTTCAAGTAGTGACTCATTAAATTGTATTACTTCTTTGCTCTTTTATCCATTTGAGTAATATTTGTTGAACCTTTTCAATAACAATATTTTACTTTAGTTCTTTTCCTTACTTTTAAAAAACACTTTCATAGTGTAATGAGGTGTTATCAACAGCTGAAGTCTTGGAATCTTAAATGTTGATTTGCTCTTACAACTCAAGACATTGAGTTCACTGCTCTGAGCCTTAGTTTTCTATGAGGTGTGTGTGTTGGGAAATTGCTCCTACTTCATAAGATAAATTTGGGAAAAAGAAATATAACTAAGATCTTATCCTTTTGAAACTTTTTGTTTAGTTCTTTCCACGTCACTACATTGCCTTCAAATGTTAACTCTGATTTCTCTTAAATCTGTATCTCTGATACTGATGCTGCTTCCACACTCTGCATCTAAATTTTTATTTCCTTGTATTAAACATACTCATGTTCTTTCAGGAAAAACTGCTTCTATCCAGTTTCACCTAACAGATAATGTTTTTACTATTCCTCTAATTATCCAGAAGTGAGACCTGTGAGTCAGATTTTATTCTTCCATTTCTCATTCCAATACTCCTTTTGGTACAACATAAATTTCTTTTACATATCCCAAAATACTCTTCCTCTCTTTTTATTATGTGTTTATTTACCTTCCTTGCAAAGACACATTATGACTCTATAGAAAAATTTAAAAATTATTTTAAAGGATCCCTAGTACATTTAGGAAAAGTTTTTTGTTTGTCTGTTAGTTTTTGCTTGTTTCTTTGTTTATATAACAATTCTTAGATATTTTAACTTCTTTAGGAATTAAGCCATGAGACTCTCATTTTATTTTTAATCTTGGTGGCATTTAGAAATATTATGAGTATGATTGGAAATATTTTGGGTCTTGGTTTTGTTAAATGAGAAACATTTCAGTACTTTTTAATGCTCTAGAGATAATGAACTTGTCTATATTTCTTCAAAATATTTTTGTTTTACTCTGAAAAGAAATTCTAACAAAACAAAGTTTTATTATTGGAAAATAGTGGTTTGCACTGATTTAGGCTTCAGAGAAGTTAATTCATTTAAAATTTGCCTCATATATCAGCAGGAGAGCTAGCCATTATTTCAGATAAAGAGAAGTTTAACAATTTATGTTTTTAAACAGATTATTATCATCATCAGGTATTCTGTGTTTCAGATATCAGTGCAAATATTAATTACTATGGAAAAGAAAACATCAGTCTGTATTCCTGAACACTCATGTTCAGATATTTAAATGACGATGAAGATTATTTACTTAAAAGTAACTTAAAATAGACTTCATTGTTATTCTCTAAGTAAGTTATATTAAGAAAGACATTTGTTTTAAAGTGGTTTTAAATTTTTATTTTGAGCTATTAACTTCTTTTTCTTGGTAATCTAAAGTCACCTTTGAACAAATCCATTATACCTCACCACCTTAATCAGTATCTATAACCTATGTGGAAATAACCAAGTAGATGCACCAATTTCTTCCTACTGTTAGGTCTTGTGAATTCAGAAAATCATTTTTATTTCTTTAGAAAATGATTCTTTTAAGACACACATATTAGTATTAAATTATGGTATTGACTAATTCACCTCTTTCTATCAAAATGGCCTTTTGAGACAATGTGACCCTTAATTTTGAGAGTTTTACATCCATGATATTTTTGAAATATTTTCTTCCTTTAAAAATTAATTGTATACCAAAACAACAAAGAAAGCAATATTTTGAATAGTATAATATTGAAAATTAATTTCCTTAATAATACTCCAGGTTTTTCTGTAATATAGAAAGAATTAATGCCTAAACTTAGTCAAATTTTCTCAGAAGTCTATTATTACCTTTTTTTTTTTTTTAAAGTAGGCTCCATGCCCAGTGTAGAGCCTAACATGCAGCTTGGACTCACCACTGTGAGATCAAGACCTGAGCTAAAATCAAGAGTTGGATGCTTAACCAACTGAGCCACCCAGAAGTCTATATTTTCATGCAGAAGATTATAAACCATTCTATCAGTAAATATTATTTTGCTTAAATCTCAGCATTTATTCCTGTTTTTGGAGAACAGACCTTTCAAATACTAGCAATTATTTTGTTTTTCAAAATCACTGAAGATCTATTCTGTAGCTTTAAGACGAGAGTCTTAAAACATCAAAATAGTATTCTAAGTTTATTTTCAAAATTACATGAGATAGAAAAATCCAAAAAGATTGTGATGAATATTGGTATTCTGGCAGATATAAATAAAAGTCTCTATGAAAATCATATTAACTTATTATCATGATGATATAGAACATAGATCATTTTCAGTCCCTTTTTAGATTTAGTCTATTTGGATGGTTGTTCCTTGTTTTATATTTTAAGTAACATAACTTAGCGCTAGGAGAAAAAAATACAAAAATTTAAAGAGAAGAAATAGAGAAAAAAAGAGGTAGCTGGGAGAGTAGAGGAGAAGAGAGGAATAATGAAAAGATTGTGAAAAACAAAAAGGAAATTAGGCTTTTTATATGAAGATTTTTTTTCACTTCAAATATTTTAATATACATCTTAATTTTTAATCAATTATATAATATTTATGCCAAACACATATCCTTTATTGCCCTGGATCTTAATATCTGAATTTAAAAAATTATAGCTAGTTAAGATGGAGTAAGTTTTGTATTACTTATCTGAGTTTTTATAAATAATTTATAGAAACACAGGGATTTATGGAGTGTTAAGGGCATTGGAATGTCTCTTCATATTAAGTTCAGCAGCTGCCTATATAATGATATAGAGCCAAACTGAAACTGCTTTTGTATTCATCTAACCTCAGTAAATATTATGGAAGTTGGCCATTAATTATCCACTAATAGTATAATGTGAAACAGTATGAATTTTTAATATTTTAAATTTTTATGTGATTTTTAGAGATGATACCTAATAAGTTTTTTGATACTTCATGAGTTCTTGATAAAATATTAAATGATATTATGGTTTTTATGTAAAATAATATTTTCATCACCACTATCCATTTCAATACACCCATGATGGTTAGATGATTGGTTTTTATTGATGAAGTATGTTGTCATTCATTTAGGTCCTGCTTTACTACTGGAAGGGCATGGTGTCTACTGACTGTGATTGTCTTATAGAAGGCAATTTGGGTGATTCCATACTTGAGTTGTTACTTAAAAATATACATTATTCTACTTCACTTTCCTTCTTATGAGTCATAAACTGGGAAGGTTGTGCATTTAAGTAAAAATCATGTGTGGAACACTTTGTGTGTGTGTGTGTGTGTGTGTGTGTGTTTAATTTTAATTATAGTTTGGTATTCCAGCCTGGAGGAATTACATAAACTCAATAAATTTTTCCAATTTTAATGTTATTTATGGTAGTTTCTCAGAAACTTTTAGATTATATTGAATTTTGAAACTACTTCCTCTAAGAAAATACCTGTTTCTCTTTCTCAAATTTAAAAATAATTTAAAAAACACAATCTCTTTGGGATGCCTGGGTGGCACAGTCAGTTGAGTGTTTGACTCTTGATTTTGGCTCAGGTTGTGATCTCAGTGTCTGTGAGATCAAGCCTTGCTGCCAGTTCCACACTGGGCAGGAAGTCTGCCTGGGATTCTTTCTCACCCTCTGCTTCTGCCCCTCACCCCACTCACTCTCTTTCTCTTTCTCTCTTTCAAAATAAATAAAATCTTTTACTCTTTGAGCTGTTCAGTTTATTTAACACAGTCTCCCTGATTCCTGAAATACTTTGAAACTTAATAGTATTATCTGCACCTTGACAATCATGACAGAGATGCCGGGACATCCCAGTAGAGACTAAGTGATTCATCACTTTGCTTGTGGCAAATAAAACATTAAATCCTAGAAAATATTATTGTTTTAGCTGTAAGCATTGAACACTTGGAAGACTTTTAAATAATTCTAAAGATATGCTTTGCCAATTTCTTTGATATTTTGGCAGTAGGCCAAAATTTATATCTCTGTTTTTATGTGGACAAGGTACTTAATGTTATTTCTTTGCAGAATATGTTACCACTCATTTCAGAGCAACACAAAGAAAAAAATAAAATATAGTCTCAGTCCTTTATAATGTGGGATGTGAGTTGTAGTCTCAGATAATATGAGATGATTTGTTGAACCCATGATTAAGACATTTACATATGATTTAATAGACACTTTTGGCAGTGAATGAATTTGAAATCGCTTTGATGTCGGTAAATATATTGTTACTATCTTTTGTGTATAAGACTGAAATATATGGACATCTAATGCATACTTAAGAGTGTATACACTATATGCTTCAGTAGATAAAATGAGATAATGAATTAATGCATTCAGCACAGTACTGGGCACATAGAAGATCATTGGCAAATATTAGCTAACACGAGTCTCATTAGTTATATTAGAATATGTTGATCTTTCACTACATCAAATTCCAATTAAATTAAGTATTATTTCATGTTATACAGTTTTGCTAAATATTCAGGGAAAACATTTTTTTGTTTTTTTTTGTTGTTGTTGTTTTTTCTCCTGTATTTCTTAATCATCCACTGGTCATTTTTGTTTTTCTCCTTTATTCAGTCTCTAAAATTTCCAAACTCAAATCTTAGTGTTTTTCACACCTGGCTGGCTATTAGTCTCAATGAAACTTTATATGTAATTTAATCAAAGGAATCTAAAAGTGTAATGTAATTTGACTTTTATATCCTAAGACTTCCTTTTAATTTTGAAATAACAACACATTCTTGTTCACTGTTGGAAATCAATATCTCAAGAGCAGGATAGCTGGCGCGAGATTCCTAATTTGAGTCTTTGTTCCATGTGGCAATTTAGAATGCTATACTTCTTAAAATGAGAAGTTACATCTTGGCTAATCTATGTTATTCGAAGCTGTTGTCAGGTACAAGACTGTAAAATTGTTAAGGTACCAAAGTAATTAGCCACTATATTAGGTCTTACTAGGCTATGGTGCATAGAAGATTAAAAAGCATTTGTGAACAGACTTGAGTCTGCAGCTGCTCTGCAGCATCCCATACAAAATTCACTCTCTATCTTGAAAGATTAGGATGGGGTACATTTCTCTGGGGTGAATGGTTCTGAAAAAATAATTCACATTCACAGTCCTCCCAAAATCCAGCGAACCTGATTTCTCGCAACAGTCTTTTGAGTGGCAGTACTTGAACTTCCCATTCCAATACTAATGATTAATGTATGAGTTGTGCAGTTTAATATCACTCTTTCCTCCCTGAAGCTTCTTGGATCCTGATTTCAGTAACTGACTTAACATATAAATTGGCCCAAACTTGGCAAAAATCAAGAATATTTAACAGGGCACAGATGGTGCAGCAGAAAGCAATATCCAGAGATTTGGTGACTTGAGTGCTCTCTAACCCTCCACCAGCTGCTTTAGCTCAAGTGTGAATAAAGACCTTTTAAGAATCAATGAAAATGTCTCATGTTGTGCCTAAGTATTGCCCACCCAACCAAATTGACACCAAAAACAGAAACAACCATATGGTTTTAAGTGTATTAGGGAAAAGTAGGCTGCAGCTTGATACTTAAGATTAAGTATGTTAAAGTATTACTGCTGATTGCTTGCACATTGCATATTTCTAAGAAACATCTGATATGAAAAAATGTACTCAGCTCTGACACACTTGGCTATCTCTTAGTTTTCTGCTTAAATATAGAAGAAAGTAAAACAGACAACCATTGCCCAGAGCCAGAGGATAATACTGAAGAAATTACAGGGGTTCCTTTAAGAATTGAAACAAAATAACAATCAATATATTTTTAATACATGTGAGTCATGATAGCACATGAACTGGTGAACACTTAATTATTTTCAATGGCTAGAGGTGCTCTGTATGGTTCCTTCAGCTTGCAGGAATTGATGACTGATTGTACACACTGATTACACTTAACATGTGAACTTTGATACCTTTTTATGTAGCTGAAGACCTCCCGCAATAGCTTTCATTTTCAGCTGATAATATTAAATAAATGGGTCATATTTCTCTAAGTATACGTTAAAACTCAAGTGGCTGTGCTTAATACAGAATGTGTTTCTAACTTAGAAAATAAAAGATATTTTATTTGTCAGGACTTTATATTTTTCTAGAACATTTTATTAATCACAGAGAGTGAACATATGGAAAGAACTTGCTATAGTAGTAGAAAATAAAAGAAGCATTATTAAAAAGAGGTTTAAAAAATGGATGTGAACCTAACATATAAAGAAAATTATTTAGATATTTATACCACCCACTAATATATTCCAGTAAAAGGATAAATTTACCCTAAAAACTAAGTGTTTTGGGGGCACCTGGGTGGTGTAGGAGGTTAAGCATCCAATGTTTGGTTTCATCTCAGGTCATGATCTCAGGGTCATGAGATGGAGGCCCGCATCTGGCTCCACACTCAGCATGGAGTTTGCTTAAGACTCTCTCTCCCTCTCCTTCTGCCCCTCACCCTTGCATGTTCTCTCCTCCTGTCTCTTTCTCTCAAATAAATTAATTAATTAAAAAAAAAAACTTTTAAATTACCTACTTGCCATCATTACTGTATATAAATAATGATTTATTACAATTGTGCATTTAAAATTACTTATCATTTGGAAAAAATTTAAGAAAAAAATAATTGCATCTAAATTCTCCTGGTTCCTAATTGGATTATTCTACATGTTATCTACAAGGGTAAAATAGGAATGTACTTTAAATGACTATTTGCTGTTCCAAATAAAATTTTATGTTTTTTAATTGAATGCTCTACTTGAATATCATTGTGAAGTAGTAGTGTGAGTCTTATCTTTAAGCAGAATATAGTGTAAGATTTAGGTTAAGATAAAATGGCAGAAAATTGGAAGCAGGTAAAAGGAGCCAATGACAAATTTGCTGTGTTTATTTGGGGTCTTTAACTGAATCCAATTTAAACATACCTAAAAAGATTATGTAATGGAATATTTTGGACTAGAGGAGGTGAGAAAACAAAGGAGACAACATAGGAGATCTCAATCTTAAATTTTCATTGGAAATTAGCCATGTAAATCAAGGGTTATTTAGGAGGACAAAGAGTAGAGATAATAGACTTAAGAGCTAAGGACAAAATAGGCTGTCATCTGGGGTGTTGCTTCATTTATGTGATTAAAAATTTTAAAGTAAAGGTGATAAAAGCTGTAGTCAGCTGCTACAAGGGACAAATTTCAATCTCTTCTTTACTTTTTAAACCCAATTCTGTAATCAGACCCAAACTACACTGATTAAGGTGGAGACTGCCTTTTTTTTTTTTTTTTAGGAGGAACATTACAAAGCCCTTCAATCTTTCCTCAAAGGAGAGCACTCGGAAAAGAGGAATACCAGATATTTTTTTCTGTTAAATGCAGTCTCACTAAGCACTGATACTAGATGTCCTGAATTGCTATTATGGCCTCCTTGTTAGAGGGCACCTTATGGGTTGAGATACTATATGGAATTCTAGCACAAAGCTCTCATATTGGATACAATAGGTACACAGACCCAGTTTGTGCTTATTTGTTTGGTATTTTAATGCATGATTAAAACAAACTGAGGGCTTCAGAGGGGAGAGGGGTGGGGGAATGGGATAGGCTGCTGATGGGTAGTAAGGAGGGCACGTATTGCATGGTGCACTGGGTGTTATACGCAACTAATGAAACATCGAACTTTACATCAAAAACCAGGGATGTACTGTATGGTGACTAACATAATATAATAAAAAAATATTATTGGGGCGCCTGGGTAGCGCAGTTGTTAAGCGTCTGCCTTTGGCTCAGGGCATGATCCCAGCATTCCAGGATCGAGCCCCACATCAGGCTCCTCTGCTGGAAGCCTGCTTCTCCCTCTCCCACTCCCCCTGCTTGTGTTCCCTCTCTCGCTGGCTGTCTCTCTCTCTGCCAAATAAATAAATAAATAAATTAAATCTTTAAAAAATATATTATTAAAAAAAAAAAAAGAACATACTTACCTGGTGGAACAGTTATCACAGTGGTTTCCTAACCTGAGATGTAGAAAGATGACATTAGAAAAAGCAAGGTTGAGGGGTGCCTGGGTGGCTCAGTTGCTTAAGCAGCCAGTTCTTGGTTTAGGCTCAGGTCATGATCTCACAGTCCTGAGATCCTTCTTCCTCCAGCTTATGTTCTGTCTCTCTCTCTCAAGTAAGTAAATAAAATCTTAAAAAAAAAAAAAAAGGAAGAGGAAAAACCAAGTTGAAGCCCCTAAAACTGCTCCCCATCTCTCCTTACTAAATCATAAATAATCATAAGTAATATTTCATCCTGGGAGAAACTGTTGAAATTTTCAATGCAATCCATGAATTTAAAAGATGCAGAGTTTGTGATTCCCATTATATTTCTTTTATTTCACTTGGTTGTCCACCCCTCCTTGAAAAAAAAAATGCAGTAAACTTAGTCAAATGGTATTTACAGCTACTTATATGATGTCTATACTGGAAAAGTTTCTACAAATTCTCCTTTTTGTATCATTCTTCCAGGTGATGAGAGTTACTTGGTTTCAATTTAATTTGATTATATCCCTTCTACCTTGACAAAGTTAATTATTTGTATTCACTAGAATTGACAACTATTGCAAATATGGTTTTGCCTTTCCTGCCTGCAGTGTCTTTGCCAAGAGCATTAGCTATAGGCTTATTGAAAATTACATTTACTGACATAGAAGGTCATATAATATTGTCTCTGATCAATGTGCTTATTTAATGACAAAACTAGTGCCGCCATTAGCATATGGCTGTGGATGAGTATTCCCACCATATAACCCATCACTAGAAGCAATCATACTAAAAAAAAAAAAAAAGTATAAATGCTTCTTGAAGGCTCAGCTAAATTGCCACCTCAAGGGAAAACACCTTGAGAGATTGGGACTCTCTTGTAGTAAACACACTTAGTCAAGTGTAGATATGTGATGTATTTTTTTTAATGATTTTTTATTATATTATGTTAGTCACCATACAGTACATCCCCGGTTTCCGATGTAAAGTTCGATGATTCATTAGTTGCGTATAACACCAAGTGCACCATGCAATACGTGCCCTCCTTACTACCCATCACCAGTCTATCCCATTCCCCCACCCCCCTCCCCTCTGAGGCCCTCAGTTTGTTTCTCATAGTCCATAGTCTCTCATGTTTCATTCCCCCTTCTGATTACCCCCCCTTTCTTTATCCCTTTCTTCCCTACCGATCATCCTAGTTCTTATGTTCCATAGATGAGAGAAATCATATGATAATTGTCTTTTTCTACTTGACTTATTTCACTTAGCATTATCTCCTCCAGTGCAATGTTTAACTTAAAGATGTATATTTGGGGGAGAAATGGAAGTAAGATTGTCTTCCTTCTCACTCACATTGATTCTCTTACATGTTTTCCATTCTTGGTGTTTTAAGTCCTAATGAATTAGATGTCCCACTTTCTAGGCAGAACACTTCCCCCAAGAGACACAGTAAAGATTGTACTAAACCTAAAATAATGGCTTTTTTTTCTGGTCACTTTGGGTGTAATAAACTGGTATATTAAAAAGAAGAAAAATGAGTTATAATACTGGCATAAGTAATAAATTTACATTATTATGAGTACCTAGGTATAGTGTTATAAAAAAAGACCTTAAGCATTTCTAGAACTCAGTTTTCACTGGGAAATCTCTTGGTGTTTTCGTGATCCATGATACTATTGAATGTGTACTCTATGGAACCATTTCCCAATAAATATCAAGGAAAAAAAAAGTCTCAGACTCTTCTGGAATGAAGGGTATGGATCACTCTATCAGGCAAACTCACTAGATATGCTGAAGAATTGACCAGAAATGAAGGGAACCTAGAAAGGGTTCTACAGTAGGGAGATAATGAAAATCAATCAAAGCAATGCAATCAGTTATGGACTCAGTACCAGTTGTAGCAACCCAGTGAAAACCCAGTCACAGAGAAGATTTATAACGGGACACAAATAATCTCAACAATAAAGGATCTTTTGTTTCAGATGTTTATTGTGCTGTAACTCATTATCTCTGATTTAACTCTGATTTTTGCTGCATCTCGTGTGGAGAGATCATGTAGCACAAGCACAAAAATAAAAATTAAAGAAAGAGGTCACTTTTACTATAAGTAGTGATGCAGGTATTGTAAGTAAATTATCTGAAAACTATTATAAATGTAATTCTACATTATTTAATGGAATTAATTCAAGAAATGTAAGGTTGGATCAATAATATATAATATCAAGTAAAAACACTGAGTTGTAAAACTCAAAGAAAGAAGATATTTTCTTAATATCTCAAAAAGAATTAAGTGAAAAACAACCAAAGAAATGAGGGTAAGGAGAAATAAACTGACAGTTCATGAAAAAGGAATAAAAATAGATATCATACATATGAAAATATTTTGGGCTTCACAACTATTTAAAAGGCACTAATAAAACTAGATTATTTTATTACAAATTAAATTAGTAAACATTAAAATGATTAATAATATGTTTGTCAAGATTATGGGAAAACAGTTATCACACACTATTGATATTTTTGTAAATTGTAATTTTTAAAGGCTATTGCCAATGTTATATAACAAATTCACATTACTTTTGATTAAACAGCTCCATTTATAGGAATTTATCTTGTGCAATCACAGGTTATAGAAGACACAGTCAGGAGTACAAAGGAGTGCTATGTAGAATAGCTTACAATTGCATGCACATTAAAAGAACATATGTCTACCAGTAGAATATAGCTTCAAAATGAAACCTCATTTCTCTATGATAGGATTATTTTTATGTTAGAAAATGAAATCAAGTAATACGTCCTAACAGAGGAAAAGCCTTGCAGTAATTTTTAAGTAAAAAATAGTTTCATGGTAGATTGACCACACATATACCTATGTATCTGTACACTATTTTTAGTAAAACATATTAGATGCAGTTAATAGTGATTATCTCTGAGGACTGTTGAAGAAATTTGGTTACCAGGAGAGGTCCATTTTCACTATATAGCCTTTTGATCCATTTGAACTTTATGTATATTTATTATATTATTATGCATTTATATTAGCTCTGTAATTTATAAAGTTTGGCTTTACATTGAAAGACAAGTTAAGCCCTTTACAACATACATTTATAAGCTAAAGGTAAAAATGACCCATAAAATTAAGACGTGTTTAAAGTAATTAAACTGTTAGGTTAGAAGAGGATACATTCAAGATAAATGTTCTACATTTGTCATTGACTTTTGTGAAGACATTCATTCATATGAGCAGTAACAGTTTAATAAGACATGTTTCTTCACTCAAGGAATATTTCTTCACATGGCTAGGCTTCTGGGTAGATGTGGTAGACAAGATAACTTCCAGGTTTAATTCTGCCCTCTGTTTCTAAAATTGTCTAGTTTCTAAGAAACTTATATTTCATTGATCAGTAAGTCAGAAATAAAATAGCCTAAGGAACTGTCAAATATATTTCCCTTAAGAGAGGCTATTTGTTAATTACATTTTCAAATGATATTTCCATTTTTTAATTGGATTAGAAAATCAACCCACGGGCTGGTCTAAAGGGAGTACTTTCAAAATCAATAATGTACATTGTATATGTTGCATTCTAATACTAGGGCTTCCTTACGATAAAGTTGAGACATCTGTAGCTCCATTTTTTTTGTCTTTCCCATTTAGTATCTGAAGAATCATTCCTGTTCAGACCTTGAAACTCAACAGTACCAATTTATTCACCTTTACATTAGAAATGTGAATGTAATGATTATTCACTTTTCAATTGAAAATGTATAACCAGCAACTCAAATCTACATTATTAGATAAATCTTTCCCCAAAATGGAAACTTCAGTGTTGCATTATACTTATAGAGATCAATGCACAGCAGTTCACTTATTATTTAACCAAAGATAATTATCTCAAATAATAGCAGTACTATTGGGGGCTAGTGGAAAATCAGCAGAGGTGAACAAGATCTGAAAAATATCTTTGTATACATTTTCTGGAAAAAAAATGAAGTTCAATCAATTCTAATTAAAGTATATTAATTATTAGTTAAATTCTTTACTCGAAAATCTCAAACTTAGCTTACTTTCATTTTTCTTGGGATTTCTGAATATTGGGCCAACACACATTTTGGGTCTATTTGAAAAGTTCTATAGTGCCTTTGTTTATATAGACCTCAAACATTAGTTATTCAAAGAGTTTTCTTTAATAAACAAATAGGTATTTTATAATCCACATATACAGATAGTCCCCAGCATTTCTACCATGGCAGTTATTATGTTTAGAAATAGCAGGGTCTTAAATCATTATAATAAAGTAATTTTAAGTAAGAAACAAATTTTGATTACAAAAATATATAATTTATGTTGCAGACATTTTTACGGAAAATTATAATTTTATCTTCTGAATTTTAGAAATAGGTTTCCATTCACAATTGCTTAAAAACTAACTCTAAAATGCATTTTGACCAGGGCACAGCCCCCAGCCAGCAGAGCCCTTTGAAGGATTGGGCATGGGACTAGTGGCCCAGTGCAAATTCTGCTAACACCTCCACTTTGCTACCAATTTCTCCTGCAGGCACACCCCTTCAGAGCTGGCCTGTCTGGGTTCCACTAACACCACAGAGAACAAACACCAGCCAAAACAGGCAGAGAGTCAGTGTAGATAATTGCACTAAATGGAAAAGTGACTTAGACACAATAGAAGGCATAAACAGCACACACAGGATACTAACCCAAAGTGCCAGGTTTTGGTAAATAGGGGACATTACACTGCAGGGCACTACAGGAAGTCTTCTCCATAAAGTCACTATTTTCAAAAGCAGAAGACATAGCTGACTTCCCCAACACATAGAAACCAACTCAAAGATGCAGACAAAATGAGGAGAGAGAAATTAATCACAAATGAAAGAACAGGACAAGGCCACAGCCAGAGATCTAAGTGAAACAGATGTACACAACATGCCTGATGGAGAATTTAAGTCAATGATCATATGAATATTCACTGGACTTGAGAACAGAGAGGAAGATACTAGTGAGAGCCTTAACGCAGAGATAAGGAATACTGTGGAAGAGATAAAGGGCTCAAACAATGAAATGAGAAACAAGCTTGATGGAACGGACAGTAGAATCGAAGAAGCAGAGGATTAAATTAGTGGCCAAAAAGACAGAGTAATGAAAAGTAATCAAGCTAAAGAAAAGAAAGAGAAAATAATTATGCAAAATGAGAATAGACATAGGAAGCTCAGCGATTCCATCAAATGTAATAACATTTGTATTAAAGGAGTCCCAGAGTAAGAGAGAGAAAAAGGGACAGCAAATTTATTTGAGGAAACAATAGCTGAAAACTTCCCTAATCTGGGGAAGGAAACAGATACCCAGATCCAGGAGGCACAGAGAAGTCCTATCAAAATCAACAAAATTAGATCCTCGCCAAGATATATTGTTAATTAAATTGATAAAATGTAGTGGTAAAGATATTTAAAAGCAGTAACACAAAAGAAGACAGTAACTTACAAGGGAAAACCCATAAGGCTACCAGGAGATTTTTTTCAGCAGAAACTTTGCAAGCCAGAAGAGAGTGGCATGATATATACAAAGAACTGAAAGACAAAAATCTGCAGCCAAGAATACTCTATATAGCAAGTCTCTCATTCAGAATAGAAGGAGAAAAAGTGGTTCTCAGGCCAACAAAAAATAAAAGAGTTCATAACTACTAAACCAGCTCTGCAAGGGATATTAAAAGGGACTCTTTGAATGCAAGGGAAGATAAAAAATTACAGTATGAATGTAGAAAATAAATGAGGAGAACATAGGCCGTAACTTCTTCAACATCAGCCACAGCAACTTCTTTCATGACACATCTCCAAAAGCAAGGGAAACAAAAGAAAAAATGAACTTTTGGGACTTCATCCAGATAAAAAGTTTCTGCACAGCAAAGGAAACAGTCAGAAAAACTAAAAGGCAACCCACAGAATGGGAGAAGATATTTGCAAATGAAACTACAGATAAAAGGCTGGTATCCAAGATCTATAATGAACTTCTCAAACTCAATATGCAAGAAACAAATAATCAAATCAAAACATGGGCAGAAGATTTGAACACTTTTCCAATAAAGACATACAAATGGCTAACAGACACATGAAAAAATGTTCAAAATCATTAGCCATCAGGGAAATTCAAATCAAAACAACATTGAGATACCACCTTACACCAGTTAGAATGGGAAAAATTGACAAGGCAAGAAGCAACAAATCTTGGAGAGGATGTGGAGAAAGGGGATCCCTCCTACATTGTTGGTGGGAATGCAAGTTGGTACAGCCACTTTGGAAAACAGTGTGGAGGTCCCTCAAAAATTAAAAATAAATCTACTGGGTATTTACCCCACAGATACAGACATAGTGAAGAAAAGGGCCATATGCACCCCAATGTTCATAGAAGCCATGTCCACAATAGCCAAACTGTGGAAGGAGCTGAGATGCCCTTCAACAGATGACTGGATTAAGAAGATGTGGTCCATATATACAAGGGAATATTAGCCATCAGAAAGAACGATTACCCAACATTTGCAGCAACATGGACAGGACTGGAAGAGATTATGCTAAGTGAAATAAGTCAAACAGAGAAAGACAATTATCATATGGTTTCACTCATTTATGGAACATAAGGAATAGCAGCAAGATCAGTAGGAGAAGGAAGGGAAGAATGAATGGGGGGTAATCAGAAGGGGGAATGAACCACGAGAGACTATGGACTCTGGGAAACAAACTGAGGGTTTCAGAGGGGAGGGGGTGGGGATTGCATAAGCACTGGGTGTTATACGCAAACAATGAATCATGGAACACTACATCAAAAACTAATGATGTACTGTATGGTGACTAACATAACAAAATAAAAAATTAATAATAAAAAAAAGAAGGAATGAGGGAAAGGTGTGGTTACCAGAAGCTGGGGAAGGAGAAGAGTGGAGAAGGATAGAGAGTGTAAGAGGCTAAATAATGCCCTTTCCCCAAAATATATCTGTGTTTTTAGTCCTGGAACCTATGGATGTTATCTTATATGACAAAAAGGACTTTACAGATGTGATTAAGTAAAGATCTTGAAATGGGGAGATTATCCTGGATGATAAGATGGGGCTCAAATGCTGTTATATGAATTACTAGAAGAAAAGACAGAGGCAAAGAGAGATTTGACATAGGCAAAAGAGGTTAAAGTGATATGATTATGGAAGCAGAGATTAGAATTATGCAATGATAAGCCAAAGAATGCTGGCAGTGATTTGTTATATTAGCTGTAGGAGTCTAATAAAGTAAAGGGAAGGGAAAATAGAGAATTACCAAGCATGAAGTCAGAAATACAAAGGAAACATAATTGACTTTGGAAACAGAAAGATTTGATTTGATTGTCAAATCCCAAACCTGTTATTTCTGTGACTTAGTTGTTATCAAAATAGTGATAATTTTCAATGAACAATATTTCTTACAGTCTCCAATACACCATATATCTTGTTTTAGGGTACTTTTGGCACTGTGGTAGTTGCAAACTGTTGTGTAGGATAATTAATATATGGCAAAGTAGAAGAGATTGGCATAATATTTATGGAAAGGGTAATGAAACTATGCAATATGAAGAAGAATTGAAAGGACTGGGACCACATGTTACTAAGAACACTGAATGGAAGCAATAAAACCATAGCAGAAACAATATGTCCAAAATGTCTTATGGCAAATAAGAGGGAATATTTTAGCAAAGTTTTCAGAGCATTCAGGAAGATGTGTCCAGAATATTACAATGGAAATAGAAAAAAGTCCTCCTGAATGTTGGAACATAACAGTTTAAAAACATTTTAAAATCCCTTAATACCAGCAAGAATTAGTTCTTGATACCAGCATAAGACTATGGTTAAAAATCATGTGAATGCACAGAGCAAGAGATTAGAAGTGAACTGTGTGCAGATTTGGTGGCTTTATCAGTCTAGAGAATGTGAGAAGGTGGCAGTATGACATATTTATGTATGTATGTATAGACCTATCTTGATATTCTTCTTGACATCTTTAAGTGTACTTTATTTAATGTATAGACCTTCTCCCCTAACTCTTACCACTTTTGTGGTTTTATATATTTAATCCATTTCCACCAACTTTTCTGTTTCCTTTTTAACTATAGGCAAAATCACAAAACATTGCTCCTAAATAAGAAGATATATTTTCTTTTAAACTAAAATAATAAAATTGTATGTCAGATGAGATCTTAGTCTTGCTCTCAGCAGATCATCAGTCTCTGAGGGTTCCCTATTCTCTTTCTACTACCCAGTCACTGTGGATCAAGGATCAGACATAGAAAATATGTTAAAAGACAGGAAAGACCAAATTGATTTCCAGCTGGTAGGGTTCACAACTTTGTTAGTTTCATGACAGAAGTTTCTCACAAAAATAACCCAGGCCATTGACTGACTAATCAGGCCACAACTGATCTGGAATTTAGTAAATAAGAGATGACAAAATAAGCTGTTGTTTGAAATTCAGGGAGCAAGATATGTCTGGGCCAACATGCTCCAACCTTAGCATTGGCTGAAATCATCAGCAGCATATAAAGTTGAGATTATAATTATTTATTATTAAGAGCAGAACATCTGAAAAAACAATAATCTCATTCTTATAAAAATATCTTACTTAAATTATTTGATTTAAAATCTAAGGTTATTTCTGTGGTCACCAAATATACTTCCTAGATAGTAAAGGGAGAGGATAGAGAAAACAGAGTGACCAGACCATAATAAGAATTCAAAATGACTTTTCCAAATTTCTGGAGTATATGTATACAATTTGGTCAAGTATTTAGATACATCTTATAAGCTACTATGGTTTTCCTAGTTTTCTCCTTTTAATTCTGAAGTATAGAAGAGTGCTAATAAACAATTATCAATTATGTTTTATTAGTATATTTAGTATTTATTAGTATTTTATATGTATTTTATATTTTATTTATTTCATATTTATATGCATATTTATGTCATAGTAATATACTTACTAATTATATTTTAGATTCAATTTATAGCACAAAAGGAGAATGACTATTAGCAATGAAAGAAGGACTGAAAGTAATATAAATAAAATACATTTCACTGATTTTAAAATAGTAAATATATATCTTCTGATGAAGAATAATAATCATCAAGTTTCATTTATTCATTCAAGAATAAATGTATTAATTTAGTCAATCATGTATTTATACAATTAAAGCTCTGTATATGGTTTTTTTTTTATATGTCCTCCAGGTTTCCTCCTTCCAGATGATCTTCTCCTAGATATTCACGCAACAACATTCTCTTACCTCCTTCAAATTTCTCAAGTATCGCCTTTCCTGTGAGGCATTTTTTACTCTTTGAAATTCAGTTCTTCCACCCTGACAATACCTATTTCAAATCTCTACTTTCTTCTTACTCCCTGGTGCTTGTCACTTTGTAATAGACTATATATTTATTTACTTTGTTTATTGGCCATTTTCCACACTAAAATGAAACCTCGTGAGATCATGCATTTTAATAGGCTTAGTTCAATTTCTAGCACCTGTAAGAGTGGTTGATACAGAATAAGAAGTTAAATAAATGTTTGTGTAATGAAAAAGTGAATGTATTAGATGACCTAGGAAGATAATATAGTTGGAAATAAAAGTGTAACCTCTAAGGAAAAGGAAATATAAGGGTTGTATAAAAGAGTAACAGCTTCCAAAAAAGAGATACAGAAGTCAGGCATGTGGGCTGAAAACTCAGAGAATTATTCTGTTAGGGAAGCCAAGGGAAGAGATTATTTTAAGAAGATAGTGGTCAATAGTGTCAAGAGGTAAAAGTGTCAAGAAAGAGCATTAATGAAATATCATGTGTGAATTTGTGACATCAATAACACTGAAAAATTCAGTGGGAGCTGCTGTATTTAGAACTGTTGTAAAACCTGATGAATTAGGCTTGTGAATAAATGAGAGTCCAAGAAATGGAGATTCAAATTCAACAAAACTTTCAGGAATGTTTGAATGCAAATGGAGGCAAGAAATGTAGCTTCAGAAGAGTAAATGCCTGAGTGTGGGATTTATTTTATACAAATGGGACAGTTATGGGAATATTTAAAAGTCAGTGGGACTCCTCCATATCTTGGCTATTCTAAATGATGTTGCAATAACCTTAGTGATACATGTATCTTTTTGTATTAGTGTTTTTGTTTCTTTAGATAAATACCCACTGGTGGAATTACTGGATCATATGCTATTTCTATTTTTACATTTTTGAAGAACCGTATACTATTTTCAAAAGTAATTTAACAGTTTACACTCTCACCAACAGTATAGGAGAGTTCCTTTTTCTCCACATGTATAATGGAATATTATGCAGCCATAACAAGGATGAGAACTTGCCACTTGTGACAACATGGATGGATCTAGAGAGTATTACACTGAGTGAAATAAGTCAGACTAAGAAAGACAAATACTGTATAATTTCACTCATTTGTGTAACACAAAAAATAAGACAATAAACAAAAAGCAGAATCAGACCTATAAATACAGAGAACAAACTGATGGTTGCCAGAGGGGAGGGGATGGTGGGTGGACAAAATGAGTGAGGGGGAGTGGGAGATGAAGGCTTACAGTTATGGAATGATTAGGTTGTGAGAATAAAAGACACTGCATAGGGACTATAGTCAATAATATTGTAATAGTGTTGCATGTGACAGATGGTAGCTACGGCCACACTTGTGAGCATAGCATAATGTATAGAGATGTTGAATCACTATTGTATACACAAAATGAAAGTAATATTGTGTATCAACTATACTCAAAAAAAGTTTAAAAAATAAAAGACAATGGGAAGATTCAATTAGACAGCTGAGGTAAATGTAAGAGGGAAAGAATATCAGCAGTATACTCTTTGAGATATGAAAGTACATGGTTTTGCAGACTCTGCTCGTTACTTATCCAATATCCCTTCTCTTCTACACAACCAGATTCTTAGATTTTTCAGCATGATGATGTTCCCGGTTAAAGTACTCCTCTCCCATGATTTTATTGTTGTTAAGTGTGATCTTGTGATGCATTTAACTGAAGATATGTAAAGGGGAGCCATTGTTTAGGATTCCAACAATGTTTATTAAAAGATCAAAACATATCTTCTACTTGGAAAAGATTCCTTGGACTAAGGAGATAGATAGTCCAATAGGAAGCATATTAGATAATTATCCATGTGGTCATTGAATGTATCCAGGATAAAAATATGGCTTGAGTTGAGAAATGAAAAGTGTGGTTGAAATGTTTAAAGTCAAATGTGAGGATTTTGATGAAAGAGAATAATCAAGATACAGATAACTAATTGCTAGAAAGAGGAAGATTGGTATAGCTGAATGGGTGTCAGAGGAATGAGCATGAGCATAAAAGGAAGCAAAATTATTTTCAGTAAAAAGGGGAAAATAATAAATTATAAAAACAACGGGGAACAAGGACACCTCTGTTAACTCTGAAGGATAAAAAGTATTGGATAATAGAAGCTTCAATTTAAGAGGAAAACAATGGAAATGACAGGTTCAGAAAAGACATGGAAGTGATCATATTGTTTCAAGAAAGTTTTAGAATAAAAGAAAATTTGCTACTTATAGAGAGGCACTTCCAGGAGATACAGCAGAAGAGTATTTTGGTGGAGTGAGTTGGGAAATCATAGTTAAGGGCAAGGAAATACTAAAGTGAATGATGGTGAGTCAAATGATAATAGTTGGTCAGTAGTCTTCTATCCCACAGTTTCTAATGTTTCTACCAAGATTAAAAATTTTAAATATGGCATTATAATTATGAATAATATTTCTTCCTATTTATATTCTTATCTTTCTCTTATATTAGGCCGTTTTTATTGTAGACTAAAAGAACAGAAACAAAATATTGGATATTTATAATTTTGTCTCATTTCAGTCTTTATTAATTTACTAAAAACAATATACCATTCCTTTTGTGCTTTTTAATTTACTTTCTCTCAATGCTTTGTGATATCATTTCATCTTACCTTTTAATTTGTAGCCTTTATGATTTCCCTTATTAACATAATTACTCTGCCTCTTACTTGTAATCTTCCACTATGATCTTCTCTGCACTGTTGTTGTTGTTGTTGCTGTTGTTGTTGTTATTGTTGTTATTTTCCCCCTTCCTACATCTATGAATAATTTCACTGTTTGGTTTTTTGTTTGTTTATTTGTTTTGTTTTATCCATATGGAAACTTTTTTTTTCTCCCTGGGAGCTCTTGGACTCTTTTGAACACACTTTGTCCAAAAAAAAAAAAAAAAATTCACTTCAGTTCCCAAGCTTTTAGAATCCACTGTGGAAACATAATTAGCAAATACTTCCATTTCCCTGTTTAATTTCTTTTCTTTATAAATAGAAAAATTCAAATTCATTTATTTTATTAAAAAGTGTCAATTTTTAATTCAATGGGTACCTTGCCAGTAACTACCATGCATATTTAGTGTATTTCAGAATGTATTTTTATGAGCTAAACATGTTTAAGCTTCAACACTAGATACTAAGGGGAAAAACGTGAAATATCTTTCAAATCTTCATCATCTTGGGCAAGAAGCAAATGTCCATTTAAGAAATCATAGCCCAAGGAAGACAGTGATTTATGCCATAAGAAAAATACAAACACAGCCTTACATTTGCACATAGAGGTACAAAATTATTTATGATGAGATGGTCTCTTAGGAAACGAACTAGGTATGCAAAAAAGATAATAACTCTGTTGAGATAAAGAAAGAGGAGGAGAAGGATGAAGATGAGAAGGAGAAAAAGAAGAAAAGTAATAGAGATATGGCATGGGAAAGGAGGAGAGGGTAAGAACTCAACATGGAGAAAAGAGAGATATGGAGATACGGCAACTTGCGAAAGAAAAGAGAATCAACAAATCATAATCCTGAAAGAACAAGGCACTTTCAACCAATGGGAAGTAGCTGTGGCTGGACCACAAGGGGTACAGAGTAGAAACAATTTTGGAGACCCGCTGGGAAATATCTTGAATGTCCTTTTATGGCATTTGACAGATTTCAATATGGTTCTGTTAGGTTTGCCAAAATCAAGCAAGCCATTTTTAAGGGCACAATATACTATATAAAGAGAATTCTAAATGTAATTTGCAATCCTTTATGCTAACTTTCTCCATCTCTATTTAATCATTGGATAGTGATTTTATTTTTGAAATATATTCAAGTATTGTGATCTGTGAGAACATCATTATAGTATGCAAAATTAGAAATAAAAAGCAAGTAGCATAATTCATATATACTTCCCTCATTCTCTAAAAACAAATACTTGTTAATAATGGTTATTCCATTTAATGTTTAAGAGATTATTGCTTTTGTTAGTAGATGAACACAGATGAGTTTAATACATTCAGTTAAGTAACACTCATTATTCACCTGCTTAGTGCTGTTGCTATCATATTAGGTATGCTAATTTATACAATTAACCTTATATAATTGGTTTAAAGACCTTGTCTAAGAGGGCAGTATATTAGTTCATTGATGGAATAAATCAAGAAGTCACAAATCTGAAGTAATTTCTTAGAAAACTCATTATTATTACAATATACACTTTCTTTCTGGTTTTTTTTTTTCTTTATCGGTATTTAAAGTTATTATTTAAAGAAAATAAATCCTAACAGTATTGTTCAGAATCTCCCAAATAAATTTAATTTCTTTCTCATTAGGTATAGAGCTCATATTATTCAAGAAGAACAGGTACTGGAAAATCACTATCCAAGGCAAAAACTGATTTCAATTAGAGCCTTTTAAGAAAAAGAAAGACAATAAAGCACTAGTAAAGCAGTATATATTTGTGTATTAAAATTAAAGCACCATATGCAATTTTTGTGCTTCATTGCCCAGCACATGCTGATGGAGAGAAAAAAAAAAAGCATGTGAAAGGCATTAACTGGGTAATAGGTTCTGGAAATACTGGCTTGGTGACAAACTACTAGATCAATCAACTCAGCACAACAAAAGCATTGTGTTCTAATAAAGCCAAGGCAGTGAACATGGGCAAACTAAAATATAACTTATGATTTTAGTCACAAACTTCTATCAGATCATCTCATAGGTACTTGAAACTCTACATATGCAGAACAGAATTCATTAATTTTTTTCCAAAAAACAAAACAAAACAACTCAATCCTTTCTACTGTACTACTTCCTCCCAGAAGAGATGCTGTTCAGGGAGAATTTTAGCCTGGGAACTTTGAAGTTATAATCAAATGTTCACTCTGGCTCATTCTTTACATTCAATTTATTATCAATTTGTATGTTATATTATTTTATGTTATGATGTTCTGTTCTATTTGATCCTATCCTATCCTAATCTATCCTACTTTATTCTAAGTGTATTCTTTAAAATATCATCTCTTCTTTCTCACTTCCATGGCTCTATTTCTTATGTGCCTTTTGAAATGTAACTACAAATTAACATGGGTTAAAATCTCTTTATGTACAGCTGCCCCTAATCTCTGCTTCCTGAGAGGCTTCTTAAACACAAACTGTTCTTTTACTATTTTACTCAAAATAAATAAATGTTTCCATTCGTCTTCTTTTTTAAAAAGATTTCTTTATTTATTTTGGGTGGCAAAGGGCAAAAGGAAAGGGAGAGAAAGATCTCTGGCAGACTTCCTCCTGAGCAAGGAGCGTGATGGGTGGCTCGACCCCAGGATCCTGAGATCATAACCTGGGCCAAAATCAAGAGTCGGTCACTCAACCAACAGAGATACCCATGCGCCCCGTGTTTCCATTCTTCTTAGGAAAAAAAAAATCCTTGGTAGAGCTTTTAGACCTTCTGCTAAGATACCAAGCTACCTTTCTGTACTTACCTTTTTCAATAAGTTCATTTTCAATAAACTCATTCAAACCCCTCTAGAATCTTACACTAAGGCCATAATGTATCATCTTCAACCTCTTGAAAATGCCAGCTTCTGTAACTGATAATACTCATGCATCCCCCAAATCCAAACCTGCTTTCAGAGTTTTATTGGACATATGGTTTGTCTGCTAGAAACTACCTTTCCTGGCTTCCTTTAAAACTTTTGTGTGCCACATGAATAAATTCTGGCTAAGGGGGTGTCAAAAGAAAAAAGTGTGTAAACACAATTTCAGTGCCATGTCAGTAAAAGAAAACTCATTCTCCATATCCTCTTCTCCCTTCTAACAGTGAAAAATGTAGATATAATGATGGTAAGCCAATTTGAATCATGTGTATTAAGTCGGCACTCTCAGTGTGGCAGGAGAACAAAATAGATAGTGTCTGGGTCCTATTGTTATTGCTTGTACTGCCTGAGTTTCAGCTCTGGACAACTTGTTTATTTTTACAAAGTATGTGAAAGGAAATAATATATATCTTATTTAGGACACTATACTTTGAGATCTCTTCATTATATCGGATGAGTGATTCCCAGAGTATTTCTTTTCTGCATTTTTTTTTTTTTAGTGTGTATATAATGTTAGAACATTCAAGTTCTAATAGTAAACATTTAAGGTGTTCAGGCAGAAAACCTTTGCCTTCTTAACCGTGATTTTGCTACTGTTTATTTTTCTAATGGTGGTTCTTGGTCTTAGTGCACAATATTATTCTAACAGTTACTGATTGCTGCATAACAAATTGTCCAAAAATTAGAATTTTACAACAACACATATTTACCATGTTATAATATCTGCATGTGGCTTATTTGGGTTCTCAGACTCAGGGAATCTCAAAAGCCTGTTATCGAAGTGTCATCCAAGATGTAGTTTTGTCAATATTTGATATTGATAGGATCCAAAATCCACTCAAGCTTAATTGGTAGTTGTTGGCAGCGCTCAATTCCTTGCAAGTTTTTGGATTGGGGGCTTCAGTTCCTTGGGGTCTATTTGCCAGAGACTGTCCTCAACTCCTTGTAATACAGGGCTGTTCATAAGGCATCTTAGAACATGGCAGCTGGCTTCATCAATTTGAGCAAGTGAAAGCAAACAAGAAAGAGAAAGTGAATGTGAACAAGAAAGAAGTCACAATGATTTACAACCTAATCCTGGAAGGGCTTTTTATCACATTGGAGTACTCTGTTTGTTAGAATCAAATCATTAGATTCAGTCCACACTTGAAGGGAAATGATTCTACAAAGGTTGAATTACAAGGCCGTGGAGATCATTGAGAGGCCTTTCAGACGCCAACACAATGATTTTCTGAAATGCTTGTTAAATATGAAGATTCCATTGCTTCATTCCCATTGATTATGTTTTCTCATATTTTGGGGTAGGAGTAATGGCCACTCCAAATAATTATGATGGAAAACGACTGATTATGCAGTGCTCTAATTTTACAATGTTCAGAATTATTAATAAAATTAGTTAGTAAAATACACAACTCCCAGACATTAATTTTGATTCTCATAATGTATTGCAATTAAGCAGCAATTATATAGCTAACAAAAAATCAGGCACTGTATTTCTGTAGCCTACTTTGGGGGGAGTAAAACCTCAATATCATATTATTATTGGCTACATTTAGTTTTCTGCTATCCACAAAAATTACAAATATAATTTTCAGGCAATGCTCTGTTTATTCATCTTAGTGAGCTTACATTTGTATACTGAAAATCTATTATTAAGAAAAGTACAAAAGCAAATTCTAAAAATACCACACAATAAAATATTTCAAAATTTTATGAATATATTTGAGATCTTTGTCAAACAGTGGATGTGCAAAGACAAAGTGTTTCTATATTTGTAGTTTCCAGAATATAGATATATAGACAAATAAAAACACATACATCGATATAGATATAAATATAGATAAATAGAATATAGGTAATGACATATGAAAATCTCATGAATATGTCCATTTATAAACAAAAGCATTTTAATCTGTAACCAACTCAAGGATATTTCTAAAGTGTCCCTGATTTCTCTCCGTTTTTTTCTCTTCCCTTCCTTTCTCTTCTCTTCTTACTCTGCACATTCTTTTGGCAGTATTGTCTACCCCCATTATTGCTATTACTATGTATATAATCACAACTTAAAACACTTTATATTCAACCCAAAATTAATTCATGAAATAAAACCATTTATTCAGCTTCTTGCATCTCTCTCTGGGTTTTATTGAAGATTCTGCTTCCATTTTTCCTACCAATTCTACTAGTTGCATGTATGAATTTCTTACACATGATATCCTTAAAAAACTGCACAATTTGCAAATGCAATAATAATCACTTATACATTGTTGTCTCATCAACATTAAAACATATAGAAGTAACCTTGTCTTGAAGGCAAAAAATAAAACAAAAAATTTAATCCCCTCCCATTGATCTTATTACTCTTTGCAATTATGACTTTATTTCTTTCATTTTCTTTATGAACAAACTTCTGGAAAAAGCAGTCCCAATCATCTATAACCATGTTCTCAAATCCTGCTCCAATCTAGTTCTCATTCACATCACACCACTGAAAATTCTCTTCCACAGATTACCAACAGCCTTGACTTACTAATTTTTCAAGAATATATATTTTGGATCTGCTCTTTTTTTACTTTTTCATTACAGCTTAATTCTTCTAACCCCTGCTCTTTTTTGAATTACTCTTCTCTACATCCTCTATTTTTCCTCCTAATTTATTTTCACACACCAGGCACATTTTCATCTTTCTCTGTTCTGACCTAAGTTATTGAATCTATGATTTCTGCTTGTATTTCAGCGGGAGTGAGGAAGACCAAACCAGCAATGTGCTCAGAAGATGGAATGTCTACAATTTCACTCTGTTAATAATGCACCCTGTCTCAATAGACTATCAAGTCTAAGTCTGAATGGTAATATTAAAGTGTTTTTGAGAATCTTCAACTTTTTCTCTCATCAACCTTCTTGCACTTACAGATTCAGGGTCAAAAATAACTTAATAACTTACTAGACTATGTGACCGGTCTCTTTCTTTTCTCACTTAGCAAACACCTGAAAAACCAATACTAACAAATAAGCTTTCCATGAAAAATACAGTCCTCAATTTCTTAGTACTAGTTTTGATGCAGAATCTTCTGGCCACCTAGGAAAAGACTGATTTGACTTCCCTGTTGTGGATGAGCCTAGAAGTAAACCATCAGGATAGCAGATTTTGTCTTGCTTTAGTACAGGCATATACTTTCATCTCTCAAACTCAGTATTTCCAAAACTAGGTATTTTCACTAAGGACATACTCCAAGGTAAAGATAGATACAAATATATCAGCAAATATATTTATCATGGTGTAGTACGGACAAAATCTGAAACTAGGGAATGAACCTCTCTGCTTACCATTTTCACAGCGGGGACCACTTCAAGCAGGGTGCAACCCTGAAAGACTTCTTGCCCTCCGTGTGTGGCGGCCAGTTTCCGATTTTGACCCGCCGACCTCTAGAAGCTGTGAGCCCACGGTAGTGAATTCAAGGTTGAAAAGGCAGCCTGGAAGAAATACAGCTTATTCATTTTGAACATCACTCACTGTTGTATGGCACCAATCCCCTAGATGGACAGAAGCTGGACCCCAGGACACTCCTAGGTGATGCCTGTCAAAAGTTTTTTCTTCATTACCTTGTGGTAGATTTGGGATGGCGGAGGTGTAGGGGACCCCTTTTTCAGCTGGTCCCCTGAGTCGAGATGGATAGGTACCAAACAGCCTGAACACCCACCGAATCAGCCTGAGACCCAGGAAGATACATCTGGATCTCTACAAATGAACATCTCCAGCACTGAGTACTGAGGTACGAACGGGGAGCCGTGAAACCACGCACAGATATCTGAAGATAAACGGAAGGGGGAGGGAGCCGCCCCATTCGGGCGCCAGGAAGTGGTAACCACCTGCACGGGGGAGCGGGCAGACTCCTGGACCGGCACCTGCGAGAAAGCAGACTGAGGCCGTGAGCCAGGGAACGGGAGCCACCAGACTGAGGGCCAGAGCTTCAGAGCGTGCGGGGTGGCTGGCGGCTGGCGATATTAGAAACTCAAAGGACAGAGACACGCCAGCCCTGGAAGTGAGGGCTGGAACGCTGGGTGTGGGGCGCACATCCCCGGACGCTGCAGGGTTGAGCAAGTGGCCAGAACATTAGTAGAGAACGGGCCGCAATCCCTCTGTTCTGTGACAGAGGCTGAAATTTGGCCGCTGCTGCTCCGACTCTAAGAAGAGGCACAGCAAACTGCCAGGTAAAGCCGCCAGAGAACAAAAGCCTGGAAATACCGGCTCACAGTGTGCCCATCCCCTTCCCCCCTCACAGGCGACAGGGAGACTCTACCCAAAAAGGGTTGCCTGAGTATCGGCGCGGCAGGACCCTCCCCCAGAAGGCAGGCTGAAAAATCAAGAAGCCCACATCCCTAAGATCCCTATAAAAAAAGGGCGCACAGCCTGGGTCCCGGTCAATAATTTGGGCTCTGGATAACCCCGCAAACTCTCTTCATCAGAATGACAAGAAGGAGAAGCCCCCCCCAGCAAAGAAAAGACAGTGATTCTGTGGCCTCTGCCACAGAAATAATGGATATGGATGTAACCAAATTATCAGAAATGGAATTCAGAGTAACGATGGTCAAAATGATGAGTAGAATTGAAAAAACTATTAACGAAAAGGTTACTGAGAATATAGAATCCCTAAGGACAGAAATGAGAGCGAATCTGACAGAAATTAAAAATTCTATGAGCCAAATGCAGGCAAAACTAGAGGCTCTGACGGCCAGGGTCGCAGAAGCAGAGGAACGGGTTAGTGAATTGGAGGATGGGTTAATAGAGGAAAAAATGAAAATAGAAGATGGTCTTAAAAAAATCCACGCCCACGAATGTAGGTTACGGGAGATTACTGACTCAATGAAACGATCCAATGTTAGAATCATCGGCATCCCCGAGGGGGTGGAGAAAAACAGAGGTCTAGAAGAGATATTTGAACAAATTGTAGCTGAAAACTTCCCTAATCTAGCAAGGGAAACAAACATTCGTGTCCAAGAGGCAGAGAGGACCCCTCCCAAGCTCAACCATGACAAACCTACGCCACGTCACGTCATAGTGCATTTCGCAAATATTAGATGCAAGGATACAGTATTGAAAGCGGCCAGGGCAAAGAAATTTCTCACGTACCAAGGCAAAGGCATCAGAATTACGTCAGACCTGTCTACACAGACCTGGAATGAGAGAAAGGGTTGGGGGAGCATATTTAAAGCTCTTTCAGAGAAAAACATGCAGCCAAGGATCCTTTATCCAGCAAGGCTGTCATTCAGAATTGATGGAGAAATAAAGACCTTCCAGAATCGCCAGTCACTGACCAATTTCGTAACCACGAAACCAGCCCTACAGGAGGTATTACGGGGGGTTCTATAAAAGTAAAAAGGCCCCAAGAGTGATACAGAACAGAAAGTCACAGCCAATACAAACAAAGACTTTACTGGCAACATGGCATCATTAAAATCATATCTTTCAGTACTCAGTCTTAATGTAAATGGTTTGAACCATCCCATAAAGCGCCACAGGGTTGCAGATTGGATAAAAAGAAATGACCCATCCATTTGCTGTCTACAAGAGACTCATTTCGAACCCAAAAACACATTCAGACTGAAAGTAAAGGGATGGAATACCATCTTTCACGCCAATGGACCTCAAAAGAAATGTGGGGTAGCAATTCTCATAGCAGACAGGTTGGATTTTAAACTAAAGACTATAGTTAGAGACACAGAAGGGCACTATATTATTCTTAAAGCATGTATCCAACAAGTGGATATGACAATTATAGATATATATTCCACCAACAGGGGAGCAGCAAGATACACAAGCCAACTCTTAACCAGAATAAAGAGACATATAGATAAAAATATGTTAATAGTAGGGGACCTCAACACTCCGCTATCATCAAGAGACAGACCACCTAAGCAATAAATCAGAAAGAAACAAGAGCTTTGAATGCCATACTCAACGAGTTGGACCTCATAGATATATATATAGAACACTACACCCCAGAACTGAAGAATACTCATTCTATTCTAATGATTATGGAACATTCTCAAGAATAGCCCACGTTCTGGGTCACAAAACAGGTCTCAACCGATACCAAAAGACTGAAATTATTCCTTGCATATTCTCAGACCACAACGCTCTGACATTGGAACTCAACCACAAGGAAAAACTTGGAAGAAACTCAAACACTTGGAGACTAAGAACCATCCTGCTCAGGAATGACTCGATAAACCAGGAAATCAAAAATCAATTTAAACAATTTATGGAGACCAATGAGAATGAAAACACAACGGTCCAAAACCTATGGGATACTGCAAAGGCAGTCCTAAGGGGGAAATACATAGCCATCCAAGCCTCACTCAAAAGAATAGAAAAATCTAAAATGCAGTTTTTATATTCTCACCTCAAGAAGCTGGAACAGCAACAGAGGGACAGGCCTAATCCACACACGAGGAAGCAGTTGACCAATATTAGAGCAGAAATCAATGAATTAGAAACCAGGAGTACAGTAGAGCAGATCAACAGAACTAGAAGCTGGTTCTTTGAGAGAATCAATAAAATTGACAAACCGCTGGCAAGACTTATCCAAAAGAATAGAGAAAGGACCCAAATTAATAAATATAAACAAAAAAGAAGAGGTCACAACCAACACCAATGAAATTGGAAGGATTATTAGAAACTTTTATCAAGAGCTTTATGCCAATAAATTAAGCAATCTGGAAGAGATGGAGGCCTTCCTGGAAACCTATACACTACCAAGACAGAACAGGAAGAAATTGATTTTTTAAACAGGCCAATTAATTATGAAGAGATTGAATCAGTGATAAACAACCTTCTAAAAAACAAAACTCCAGGCCCGGACAGTTTTCCTGGGGAATACTACAAAACAATCAAAGAAGAAATAATACCTATACTCCTAAAGCTATTTCAAAAAATAGAAACAGAAGGAAAGCTACCAAACATATTCTATGCGGCCAATATTACCTTGATCCCCAAACCAGGCAAAGACCCCATCAAAAAGGAGAATTACAGACCGATTTCCCTAATGAATATGGATGCCAAAATCCTCAACAAGATCCTGGCTAATAGAATCCAACAGTACATTAAAAGGATTATCCATCATGACCAAGTGGGATTCATACCTGGGATGCAAGCATGGTGCAACACTCGCAAATCGATCAGTGTGATACATCATATCAACAAGAAAAGACTCAGGAACCATATGATCCTCTCAATTGATGCCGAAAAAGCATTTGACAAAATACAGCATCCTTTCCTGATTAAAACCCTTCAGAGTGTAGGAATAGAAGGTACATTTCTCAATCTCATAAAAGCCATCTATGAAAAGCCTACTGCAAATATTATTCTCAATGGGGAAAAGCTGGAAGCCTTTCCCTTAAGATCAGGAACACGACAAGGATGCCCACTCTCGCCACTATTATTCAACATAGTACTAGAAGTCCTTGCAACAGCAATCAGACGACAAAAAGGGATCAAAGGTATTCAAATCGGCAAAGAAGAAGTCAAAATGTCTCTCTTCGCAGATGACATGATACTCTATATGGAAAACCCAAAAGAATCCACTCCCAAACTATTAGAAGTTATAGAGCAATTCAGTAACGTGGCAGGATACAAAATAAATGCTCAGAAATCAGTTGCATTTCTATACACGAATAACGAGACCGAAGAAAGAGAAATTAGGGAATCCATCCCATTTACAATAGCACCAAAAACCATACGTTACCTTGGAATTAACTTAACCAGAGACGTAAAGGGCCTATATTCTAGAAACTATAAGTCACTCTTGAAAGACATTGAGGAAGAAATAAAAAGATGGAAAAATATTCCATGCTCCTGGATCGGAAGAATTAACATAGTTAAAATGTCCATGCTACCCAGAGCAATCTACACTTTCAATGCTATCCCGATCAAAATACCAATGACATTTTTCAAAGAACTGGAACAAACAGTCCTTAAATTTGTATGGAACCAGAAAAGGCCCCGAATTGCCAAGGAATTGTTGAAAAGGAAAAACAAAGCTGGGGGCATCACAATGCCGGATTTCAAACTGTACTACAAAGCTGTGATCACAAAGACAGCATGGTACTGGCACAAAAACAGACACATAGACCAATGGAACAGAATAGAGAACCCAGAAATGGTCCCTCAGCTCTTTGGACAACTAATCTTTGATAAAGCAGGAAAAAACATCCGGTGGGAAAAAGACAGTCTCTTCAATAAATGGTACTGGGAAAATTGGACAGCTACATGCCAAAGAATGAAACTTGACCACTCTCTCACACCATACACCAAGATAAACTCCAAATGGATGAAAGACCTTGATGTTAGACAGGAATCCATCAAAATCCTAGAGAGAACATAGGCAGCAACCCCTACGACATCAGCCAAAGCAACCTTTTTCATGACACATCTTCAAATGCAACAGAAACAAATGATAAAATGAATTTGTGGGACTTCATCCAGATAAAAAGCTTCTGCACAGCCAAGGAAACAGTCAAAAAAACTAAGAGGCAGCCTACGGAATGGGAGAATATATTTGCAAATGATGCTACAGATAAAAGACTGGTATCCAAGATCTACAAAGAACTTCTCAAACTCAATACGTGAGAAACAAATAAACACATCATAAAATGGGCAGAAGATATGAACAGACACTTTTCCAATGAAGACATACAAATGGCTAACAGACACATGAAAAAATGTTCAAAATCATTAGCCATCAGGGAAATTCAAATCAAAACCACACTAAGATAGGACCTTACGCCAGTTAGAATGGCAAAAATTGACAAGGCAAGAAACAACAATTGTTGGAGAGGATGTGGAGAAAGGGGATCCTTCCTACATTGTTGGTGGGAATGCAGGTTGGTGCAGCCATTCTGGAAAACAGTGTGGAGGTCCCTTAAAAAGTGAAAAATTGAGCTACCCTATGACCCAGCCATTGCACTACTGGGTATTTACCCCAAAGATACAGACGTAGTGAAGAGAAGGGCCATATGCACCCCAATGCTCATAGCAGCATTGTCCACAATAGCTAAATTGTAGAAGGAGCCGAGATGCCCTTCAACAGATGACTGGATTAAGAAGTTGTGGTCCATATATACAATGGAATAGTACTCAGCTATCAAAAAGAACGATTTCTCAACATTTTCTGCAACATGGACGGCACTGGAGGAGATAATGCTAAGTGAAATAAGTCAAGCAGTGAAAGACAATTATCATATGATTTCTCTCATCTATGGAACATGAGAACTAGGAAGATCGGTAGGGGAAGAAAGGGATAAAGAAAGGGGGGTAATCAGAAGGGGGAATGAAGCATGAGAGACTATGGACTACGAGAAACAAACTGAGGGCTTCAGAGGGGAAGGGGGTGGGGAAATGGGATAGACTGGTGATGGGTAGTAAGGAGGGCACATATTGCATGGTGCACTGGGTGTTAATACGCAACTAATGAATCATGGAACTTTACATCAGAAACCAGGGATGTACTGTATGGTGACTAACATAATATAATAAAAAAACATTTTAAAAAATCTGAAACTAAACTAAAGGCTCAGAAGCTGAACTGTAGCTACATAAATATTTACAAATTAAATTAACAAGTTATTATTAGTCATATAAGTGATCATTGTAGAGATTTATATGAAATTAGATAATTATTTTTGATATATTAGGTAAAAGAACTAGATGAAACAACAGATTTCACCAATTAAAATAGGAAAGTATCTGGAAATAAACCATAATATGAGAGCAGTTAATGCCTTACAGTGCTATTTATTTATTATATTAAATTTACCATTGCAATTGTTATATTGTGCATGATGAGTAAAAATAGAAGAAAACAAATATTGGATATTAGGAAGGTGGATATTGTAGATAAAGCCAAAGCCCTGTCAGTGGGATCTATTTTCCTGGGATTATGTATTTGCTTGTGATTAAGACCTCAAAGAGGGCAAAAGTGATCAAGGAATGATTTTAAAGGAGTTACCAAAACAATGAAGGTAAAAAGATAAGATTTTGCAGGCAGGAAAATTTAGAGGTGATGATATTAATATTCTCTTTGGAGTCTTCAGATATGGAGCTACAGAAGGCAAATAGGATCATAAGCATTGCCAATTTCAAATTTTCTGATTGGGTCTGATTACTGATTTTATGCTTTTGGTGGCTGATAGCAAGTTAGTAATGATTAGCTTAAGAACATGAGCTCACAGGGCCCATGTCTACAGAATATGTAGCAGTATTATTCCTCTAGAAGGTGCCTGTACAATTCAGTTATTTAAGAAGATAACTTAATGTAAATAATTCTTAACTAGGTTTGACAGTGTTAAATAAGTAATTGGAAAAGCACAGAGAGAATACCAAGGTATCATGGAGGTAACAATTGCATGAAGCACTTGCTACCCTTAGGGCTGATGGGACAAGGAGAGTGGTTTGGATCAGTAAAATTGAGCTTGGAGAAAAAGTCCTGAACAACTGAAACTCAGATCTCTCAGAAGGTGAGTCCTGACCAGCTATTAAAATATCTCTGAGCTGCAAGAGAACCAGATATCTAAAGATGAGGTGTTAGTCCAAGACACCAGAGCCTCTGATGAGCAAAGATGGTTGTGACTTGTTAAAAACTCACAAACTGCATTCAACTGCTACTATTGGAAGTAATTGTTGCTATGATGGTAAAGAAACAGGGTTACTAAAAAAAAGAGAAGAAGAAGAAGAAGCAGGGAGCTTCCTCCTACCTCCAGCTTCTTAGTCTTTCTCAAGTATCCATTATCTGTGGAGCCTTGAAAGGGCGCAAGATGGCAAAACAAAAATGCGTTGAGCTAATTCCCATCCCCAGTGTTGTAAAACAAATTCCTGAGAGACAGAAGCTTATTAACTAGTACCAAAGGAATCATCAAAGATTACTGACCAGAGTATATATACATTAAGTCATTTATGGATTCATTTTTGTATTCGGGTGCTGTGAACATTAATACACATTAATTACATGAAAAGCAAATTGCGGTCTCCTCATATATTTGTCCCCAAACTCTACATGATTATTTTTTAGTAGTGAGTTTGATCCTAGGTCCTAAGATATCATCTGAATTTATATCAGTTAGCCCGACATTGTTACTAATGGCATCATGTTTTACATTCAGAAGTATTCCATTTTGGATGGTAAATTATACGGTTACTGAACACATAACTTACACATAAATAGATGTGTTCAAAAGATATTAATTTGTGTTTTACTAGCAACATATATAAGAAATATTAGTGATGAAATGAAGGGAACACATAACTATATTGGTATAGATAGTACAAATGATGTGAAAGGAGAGATTTTTAAAGGAGAAAATGTTTGAATTGGCCATTAGATGATTAGTGGAAGTTCACCATTGTCTTGAGACATAAGGACACTTCAAATAGCTGAGACAACATCAGACACATGGGAAATGCATCAAGTTTTAACTAAGACATGGAACAGATTTTCAAATTTGTATGAAGACATAATGAATCAAAGGGATCTATTGCCCACTCTGAATTTACCCAAACATTTCACTTAAGACTACACAATATTGATAATGCTAGAGGCTTTGCAGATACTATTTTATTGAAAATTATGAGAAATAAAATCAGGGATGTTTCCAGTTTTTTACTATTATAAAGTTTCTATAAACATCTGCATACAGATTTTTGCTTGAACATAGATCTTCATTTGTCTCAGAAAAATACCCAGGGCTGTAACTTGCTGGGTTGATGATATATCCTTTCAATTGGAACATTTCAGCTGTTCTATTTATATATATTTTGTTTCTTATTTCAACATTCCAATAATTGCCACAATCTTGTATTTGCACTTGACAGGGTATGTGACTGTCTAATGTGCATGTATGTGTGCATGAGTGCATGTGTCTGTGTGTGTCTGTGTTGTCTGTGTAGAAGTGACCCCCATGGAGGAAGTACTTGGCCCAAAGATTTACAGTTATGAAGAGAAAGAAAGAGATAAAACTTCCAAAACATGCTTTAGGAATCTTTCCACGTCTAAACATCTGGTGAATGGAGGCTAATAGGAAACTTGTTATTGAATAAAACATGCGTAAGGAAAGCACTAGACTTTTCTTCCATGGATTTGAGATACTATCTATCTTCCCTTGTTTAGGGACATGTTTATTTCTTTTACACCACTATAAGTAAGTACAATGATTTTTAGACATATTGGAGATACCCATCTGGGTATTTTTTCAGGGAGTAACACATCTGGGAATTGAATAATGCTGCACATCATTAAGCTCTAACATCTAATACTGGTGGGGAAAGCCATACTGAATGGGTCAGCTTTTAGATAATGCTGCTGTATGTGGTTCTCCTGTCAAGCTAGCCACTTGTCATTTATGTAGCTGCTGATGAATGCCTTCATTTATCAGGTGTTTGCAGTATTCCTTTGGAGTACAAGGATTAGTATAGGGGTTGAAAATACAATACCTGGAGAAATAGGCTAGAGGAGAGCTCTAATTCATGACTCTTTTGTAGAAAGCAAAACATGTGGTAAACTGAGTCCTATGTAACAATCTCCTGTGAGACCAATAAAAGACATACAAAACAATGGATACTAGTTTCAAACATATATATATATTTATATATATATAAACTCATATATATATTTATATTTTTTTTTAAGAGAGAGAGAAGGTGGGGAGGGGCTGAAGGAGAGAGAAAATCTTAAACAGGATCCACGCCCAGTGTGGAGACTGATGCAGGGCTCAATCTTACAACCTTGAGATCATGACCTGGGGTGAAATCAAGAGTTGGACGATTAACTGACTGAGCCACACAGGTGCCCCTCTTCAACAATATATTTTTTAAAAATTAAAAGGTCTCATCTGATGTCTGAACATTTCTCTTCTCCAACTGATATTTTCTTCCAGCTTTATTCTTTTTAAGTTTTTATTTCATATAATGTTTCTGTTGAAGATTGTATTTTGTATATGATCTAAGGAATTATGTCAGTCACTCAAGAAAACAAAAATAACCATTTTTTCAGGAAGATTAAATAATAATTTTCTCAAATTCCTGGTAAAGTTTAATACAAGTAAATAAAATCCCTTAGTGGATAAATTATACAAACACAGTGATGGAACATTATTGTGGGGAGTTTATGAGACTACTCAGTTAATAAAAATAATTTTGCTTTACCCTAAAAACTCTTGGTATAAATAGAACTCATATAGTCTTTGGTATAAGAATACTATTTACTTGAGAAATATACCCTCAGACACGGTATCATTGGCATATTTAGATTTTTTAAAAAGATTTTATTTATTAATTTGACATAGAGAGACAGCCAGTGAGAGAGGGAACACAAGCAGGGGGAGTGGGAGAGGAAGAAGCAGGCTCCCAGCGGAGAAGCCTGATGTGGGCTTGATCCCAGAATGCTGGGATCACGCCCTGAGCTGAAGGTAGATGCTTAATGACTGCGCCACCGAGGCGCCCCACATATTTAGATATTTTTAAAGCGATTTTACATAAACAATTGTCATTTCAACATAAAATTGTTCTAAAACTGATATTTTTAAAATCTACATTTTCAGGAAATGGTTCAATATAATAGTTTTTAAACATATTTTAGGCAGAATACACTAAAGCTCCATATTTATTTTTACTTTCATGTTAAGTTTAGTCTTAAGAGCTTTTATTCAACTCTCCTTTAGCTGACAGTTCTTTAAAGGAGTCAGTTATGTATGTCTTCCAACACAACATACATAATTTTAATAGTCTTGTGACCACATATTCATGATACATACTTATACCACATCACATGACAGACTCTGCTGACCACATGTACTGTGCATAATTCTCTCCAAAATACTTATGATTTTATTGCATTATTTTCCATTTAAGAGACTCTGTAGTGCTTCAGACTAGTGATAATGAGGCAATTATTTGCAAAAGTACCTCAGAGCTGATCAAGACATGCCCACATCATAACACAACAGATTAAAAATACTACTTTATAAGAAGTATCTACACATATGGATAGTTGTGGTGAATATGAAAGAGCCTCCTTTAGATATAAACATGCAGTGGGCCAAGTGGATTATCAACTTCTTGCCAAACTTAAATTGTGTATCTTTGTTCTCTCAGTTGTGTTTTTTTAAATTATAACTTAATAGGGAATGCACATAAAATAGGTGAATTTTTTTCAATATCAACATTATGATTAATTAGAGAGATGATAACTGAAGAAAAAGATTCATTGGATTGAGAAGTTTACTTTATAAAGTAAAATATACACTTCCTTCATAGGACACAGTAATGCAAAGATAACACAGATGGACTTACAGACAAAACTATTTAAATTTGAATATAAGGCCCCTAACTGTACTGGAAGCCCTGATATTCAACCTAGTACAAATTCTCCCTCTTCTGTGAAGTTTTCCTCTTCCTATCTTCTATGATTATTTTCTCCCCTGTTCTCCTACAAATCCAACTGTTCGTGTCATTCTTTAGGTACTTAATCTTGTACTACTTTATAATATCTCATATTATTACCATCAACTATTATATATTCCTCCATTTCATTTTTTGTGGGGGAGATCACTAAAGCTCATTTCCCTCAAGAAGTCCATAAACTCCTTCAAATCAGAAGACCTTTGCTATACTTCTTTGCCCATGAGTATGTAATTGGCTGAGTTAAACAAATGTGGTGTTACCTGGTGTTAGAGACAGGTGTGGCCTCATAGCAATGCCAGTGCTATGTGTTACATCCTATAAATCAAGCATGGTAGAATAGTCATAGAAATGTGTATTTTAAACCTTCTCTGTTGTAATGAGAAACTTGGAAGGGCAACTTGTTTGGATTTATTTGATTACTACATCTAGAATATTTCATTCTTCCAAGCAAAGCAGTGTATAAGTATTAATCAAACATTTTCATATGGGATAATCCTGAAATCATAGTTTTGTACACTATTTAAAGGTACTATTTTTATATCTGTATGAAAATATTACCCATTATGTTTAGTTATGTTTCACTAAATATCTTGTTTTAATTATCCAGCTGTAATTGTTTTCTTACAATAGAAGTATGCCTTCTATTTTTCCATGGAGGACTATTAATTTATATATCCATCAATTATCTAACAGTCTAAACTACTGAGCTCAGCACAATTACATTTTATCCAAATATATTATGTGTAAGTTTAAAAAGTGATTACTTTATTTCAAACATATTTCAATAGTTCGTTTTGTGAGACTAAACATTCCATAGATGGAAAAACTCTGCATTGTTTGAAGAACAGCACCACAAAATAAAATGATACTTTCAAACTCTTGGAAATGAAACACAAAGGAAAACAGGTGTACAAGAAAAAAAGTATTTTTTAGTAATTGAAGTTAAGACTTGGGATTTGTTCTTAGTACTGTTCCCTACAGACACACATTCAAAAAAAATTAAATTTGTGCTAAGAACGCTTTACATAAGATCTATCCTCTTAAAAAATTGTTAACTGTATAATACAGTATTGCTAACTATAGACCCCATGTTTTACAGCAGATCTCTAGAACTTATTTGTCTTGCATAACCGAAACTTTACACTCATTGATTTAGCAACTCTTCATTTTCTCCTCTAGTCAGCTCCTGCTGACTATCACTTTGCTCTCTGTTTCTGTAAGTTTGACTACCTTAGATATCTTGTATAAGTAAAATCATGCAGTATTCGTTCTTCTGTAACTAGAGAACTTCTTTTAACATTTTTCACAGGCAGGTCTACTGACAAAAATTTCTTCAATTTTTGTCTGAGAAGGTCTAGCTCTCCTTTACTTTTGGAGGATAATGCCACATTGTACAGAATTCTAGGTTGGTGGGTCTTTCTCTCAACACTAAATATTTCACTCCACTCTTGTTTAGTTTGATGGTCTCTGAGAAGTTGGATATAATTCTTATCTTTTTGCTCTATAGGTAATGCCTTTTTCTTTGGCTTCTTTCAGGATTTTTTTTCTCTGTCTTTGATTTTCTGTAGTTTGAAAATGATACGCCTAAATATAGTTTTGTTGTTGTTGTTGCTGTTTTCATTTTTCCTGCTTGGTGTTCTCTGAGCTTCCTGCATCCGTGATCTGTAGTTTTGTGAATTACATTAATCTGGGAAGATTCATATCCATTATTGTTCCAAATAATTTTTCTGTTCTTTTCTGTAGTGAGCAAAATGGAGTCTCTCATGTCAAGCAGGGGCCTGTGTCAAGCAATGACGCAAGCAGTTAAGGTACTGCAGCTAGGAGATATGCCCCGGACCAACGTCAGTTGATCCCCCAGAACTGATAATGAGCAGAATCCGAGGAGGTCTGCACTGACCCAAGACTGATTAAATCCCTTTAAAAAGGGAAGGATTTTGGCAAGAAACTGTCAGACTCTTCAGACCTGACCCGTCTATGTCTGAAACACTTAAAAAAGGCAACTACAGCCAAAGGCTCTGCCTGATTGATCGCCAAACAGAACCGAGATCCTTCGCTGCTGGAACATCAGAAGCAGTTAAGTGTGGAGAGATGACCTGAACCAGACTGAGGCCTTATCTCAACTGCGCGCCCACAGACTGACTTCCCATTTGGTTCCTTAACTTCCTACACCCTTGTGTCATCTTGTTTGTTGTGTGGCTTGTCTTCCATCCTGCCTTGCGTGCTGTGTAAGAAGCCAAGTTGAATCACAGGGTGAATTGTCATTGAGTTTGGAATCCTGAACCTGCCTTATAATTGTGATTTAACTTTGCTTTATGATTGAATAAAGCTGACATTGTGGAAAGACACAACTCGTGTGTGTGCCTTCATAGCATGCTCATGACAATTTCTCTTTTTCTTCTTCTGGTATTCCCGTTACACACGTTACACCTTTTGTAGTTGTCGACAATACTTGCATATTCTGTTTTTTGTTTCACTCTTGTTCTCCTTGGTTTTTAGGTTTGAGGAGTTTCTACTGATATATTCTCAAGCCCAGAATTCTTTCTTCAGCCATGTCCAGTTAATAAATCCATTAAAGATAGTCTTCATTTCTGTTATAGTGTGTTTGATCAATAACATTTTTTTTTAGGATTTTAATCTCAATGCTTATGTTGCCCATCTGTTTTTACATGCTGTCTGTTTTATTCATTAGCGTCTTTAGCTTGTTATTCACAGTAGCCTTTAATTCCTGTTCTGAGAATTCCAATATCCCGACATATAGGTCAAGAGATGCTTGCTCCCTCTCTTCAAAATTTGTGGGACTATTTATTGTTGTTGTTGTTGTTGTTATTATTATTATTATTATTGCCTTTTGGTATGCCTTGTAATTTTTCTTGATAGCTGGACACGATATGCCCAAAACAGAATTACTATAAATGGGCCTTCTGTAATACATTGTGTTGTATTGTGGGAAGGGAAGTGTTCTCTACTCTTCTGATTAGGTCTCAGTCATTCAGTGAGTCTATAACTCTGTACTTTGAAATTCACAAGTTTCTCAATTTTTCTGTCCCCATTTAGTGGGACAGGATGGGTAGGGTGGGCTGAAGTTGGGTATTTCCCTTCTACCACATGGAAGGCTAGAGCCAGCTGAAGTTGGTTATTTTTCTTCCCAAGTTCGGTCAGTCTCTGATACTACCCAGCTGATTAGGCTGCAGTTAACTAGTTTTCCCTGTGAGCAGGCCCTTTTAAGAATGGATTGCTCTGGGGTATTTCAATATGACTCATATTCTTCTCATTATGCCAGAAGCAGGAGGAAATTTTTCTCAGACATATACTCTTAAGAGTTCTTGGGGGTAAATTTCACAATATTGTGGGGTGCCTGCTATGACTGCGTTCCTCTGGAGGTTTTAACTCTCAGAGCTGCTCTAGGCCTCCACCAATTTGGCAACTATAGTTCCAATCTTCCCACCCCAGCATTGGTTTTACAGTTTCTATCCCCCAATCTATGCTCAGATAAACTGTGAGTCCTTATTTGCCTGTTTCTCCAGTCTTGGAAGTAGTAGTTCCCCTGAATCCTTCCCCACTCCTATAAATTCGAGGAGAGTTGATGATTTTTCGAGCTTCTCAGCTTTTTGCTTGTTGTCAGATGGAGTAGCATCTTCCAAATTACTTACACACAAACAGAAACTGGAAGTCTAGGGTTTGTTTTTGAGGTGAGCAAGTGGTATAAATTAGGCTGTAATGATGGCATACATATTTGTAAATATAATTTAAAAAACATTGAATTAATCCCTTTATGTGAATTAATTTTATGGTATGTTAATTATATCTCACTAATGCTTTTTTTTCTTATTTATCCCCCTTTGTTTTTTTCTTCCATGATTTTATTTAAATTAAACTTAGTTAACATATACTGTAGTATTAGTTACAGGAGTAGAATTTAGTGATTCACAACTTACACATAACACCCTGTGAGTGCCCTTCTTAATGCCCATCACCCATTTAACCCATCCTCACATACCTCTCCCCTCTATCAACCCTCAGTTTGTTCTCTATAGTTAAGATTCTCTTATGGTTTGCCTCCTGTTTTATATTATTTTATTTTTTCTTCCCTTCCCCTATGTTCATCTTTTTTGTTTCTTAAATTCCACATATGAGTGAAATCATATGATATTTCTTATTCTCTGACTTATCTCACTTAGCATAATATACTCTAGCTCCATCCATGTATTACAAATGACAAGATTTCTTTCTTTTTGATGACTGAGTAATATTCCATTATATATAACTTATATATTATATATACAGTTATATATATATACATATATATATGCTTAATGGGATATATATCACAAATAATATTCCATTATATATAATGTATATTTTATATAATATTCCATTATATATATACTACATCCTCTTTATCCATTGATCAGTCAATGAGCATTTGAGCTCTTTCCAGAGGTGGGCTATTGTTGATAATGCTGCTATAGACATTGAGGTGAACGTGCCCCTTTGAATCAGTATTTTCATGTCTTTTGGGTAAATACCAAGTAGTGATATTGCTGGGTCACAGAGTGGCTCTATTTTTAACTTTTTGAGGAACCTCCATACTGTTTTACAGAGCGGCTGCACCAGTTTGCATTCCCACCAACAGTGTAAGAGGGTTTCCCTATCAATGTATCCTCGCCAACATCTGTTGTTTCCTGAGTTGTTAATTTTAGCCATTCTGACAGGTGTGAGGTGGTACGTCATTGTGGTTTTGAATTGTATTTTCCTGATGATGAGTGATGCTGAACATTTTTCTTGATGTGTCTGTTAGACATCTGTATGTCTTCTTTGGAGAAATGTATGTTCATGTCTTCTGCCCATTTCTAAACTGGATTATTTACTATTTGGGTGTTGATTTTGATGAGTTTTTTATAGATTCTGGATACTAGCCCTTTCTCAGATATATCATTAGCAAGTATCATCTCCCATTCTGTCAGTTACCTTTTAGTTTAGTTGATTGTTTCCTTCACTGTGCAGAATTCTGGCTTTTATCTTGATGAGGTCCCAATAGTTCATGTTTGCTATTGTTTCCCTTGCCACTGGAGATGTGTCTAGTAAGAAGTTACTGTGGCCAAGGTCAAAGAGGTTTCTGTCTGTGTTCGCCTCAAGGATTTTGATGGTTTCCTGTCTCACATTGAGGTCTTCCATTCATTTTGAATTTCTTTTTTGTACATGGTGTAAGAAAGTGGTCCAATTTAATTCCTTTGAATGTAGCTGTCCAGTTTCCTAGCACCATTTGTTGAAGAGGCTGCCTTTTTTTCCATTGGATATTCCTTCCTGCTTTGTCGAAGATTGGTTGACTATATTTCTTCAATTTCTTTCATAAGTGTTCTACAGTTTTCAGAATACCTCTGTGGACAGGTTTACTCCTAGGTATCTTATGTTTTTTTGTTCAATTGTTATTGGGATCAATTCCTTGATTTTTCTTTCTGCTGCTTCATTATTGGTGTATAGAAATGCAACAGATTTCTGTACACTGATTTCATATCCTATAATTTGATGACTTCATGTGTTAGTTCTAGCAATTTTGCTGTTAGCTGTGGGTCTTTTGTATATGGCCATTATGATGTTGAGGTAGGTTTCCTCTATCCCTAATTTGTTGAGAGTTTTCATCAAGAATGGATACTTTACTTTGTCGAATGGTTTTTCTGCATCTATTGAGAGGATCATACGGTTCCTATCTTCTTTTATTAATGTGGTGTATCATGTCGATTGATTGGCAAATAGCAAACCACCCCTGCTTCCCAGGAATATATCCCACTTGAGCATGGTGAATGGTTCTTTTAATGTACTGTTGGATTTTTTGGCTAATTTCTTGTTGAGAATTTTGCATCCATGTTCATCAGGGATATTGGCTTGTAATTCTCCTTTTCAGTGGGGTCTTGGTCTGGTTTTGGAATCAAGGTAATGCTGGCCTCAGAAGGAGTTTGGAAGTTTTCCTTCCATTTCCACTTTTTTGGAACAATTTGAGAAGAATAGGTATTAACTTTTCTTTTAAATGTCTGGTAGAATTCCCCTGGGAAGCCATCTGGCCCTGGACTTTTGTTTGTTGGGAGATTTTTGATTACTGATTCAATTTCTTTGCTGGTTATGGTTCTGTTCAAATTTTCTATTTCTTCCTGTTTCAGTTTTGGTAGTTTGTATGTTTCTAGGAATTTGTCCATTTCTTCCAATTGTCCAGTTTGTTGGCATATAATTTTTTATAATATTCTTTTATGATTATTTGTATTTCTGTGGTGTTGGTTGTGATCTCTCCTCTCTCATTCGTGATTTTATTTATTTGGGTTCTCTCTCTTTCTTTTTGATAAGACTGACTAAGGGCTTATCAATTTTATTAATTCTTTCAAAGAACCAGCTCTTCGTTTCATTGATCTGTTCTATGTTTTTTGTTTGTTTCCACATTGTTTATTTCTGCTGCAATCTTTATTATTCCCCTTCTTCTGTTGGCTTTAGGCTTCATTTGCTGTTCCTTTTCTAGCTCCTTTAGGTGTAAGGTCAGGTTATGAATTGGAGACTTTCCTTGCTTCTTGAGGTAGGCCTGCATTGCTATATACTTCTCTCTTATGACTGCCTTTGCTGCATGCCAAAGGTTTGGACCGTCATGTTTTCATTGTCATTTGCTTCCATGTACTTTTTTATTTCTTCCCTAATTTCCTGGTTAATGCATTCATTCTTTATTAGGATGTCCATTACCCTCCATGTGCTTGTGGTCTTTCCAATTTTTTTGTTGTGGTTGACTTCAAGTTTCATAATATTATGCTGTGAAAATATGCACGGTATGATCTCAACCTTTTTGTACTTGTTGAGGCCTGATTTGTGACCCAGTATGTGATCTGTTCTGGAGAATGTCCCATGTGCTCTCGGAAAGAATGCATATTCTGCTGCTTTAGGATGAAATGGTGTGAATACATCTGTTAAGACCATCTGGTCCAGTGTATCATTCAGAGCCATTGTTTCTTTGTTCATTTTCCACTTAGGTGATCTTTCCGTTGCTGTGAGTGGGGTGTTAAAGTCCCATACTATTATTGTGAGTTTCTTTATGTTTGTTATTATGACTCATATAGTTGGGCTTTCCCAAGTTGGGGGCATAAATATTTACAATTGTTTGATCTTCTTGATGGGTAGGCCCATAATTATGATATAGTGCCCTTCTTCAACACTTGTTATGGTCTTTGGCTTAAAATCTAGTTTCTCTGATATATGTATGGCTACTCTGACTTTCATTTGACATCCATTAGCATGATAGATAGTTCTCCATACCCTCACCTTCAATCTGGAGGTGACCGTAGGTGTAAAGTGAATCTCTTGTAGGTATCATATAGATGGGTTTTGGGTTTTGTTTTTGTATTTGTTTCTGTGTGTTTTTCTTTGTCTCTGCTTTTCTTTTTATTTTGTGTTGTTTTGTGTTGTTTCTTTTTTTTAATGTTTTTTTATTTTATTATGTTAGTCACCATACAGTACATCCCTGGTTATCAATATAAAGTTCGATGATTCATTAGTTGCGCACAACACACAGTGCACCATGCAATACGTGCCCTCCTTATTACCCATACCAGGCTATCCCATTCCTCCAACTCCCTCCCCTCTGAAGCCCTCAGTTTTTTTCTCAGAGTCCATAGTCTCTCATACTTCATTCCCCCTTCTGATTACTCCCCTTTCTTTATCCCTTTCTTCTCCTACCAATCTTCCTAGTTCTTATGTTCCATAGATGAGAGAAACCATATGATAATTGTCTTTCTCTGCTTGACTTATTTCACTTAGCATTATCTCCTCCAGTGCCGTCCATGTTGCAGCAAATGTTGAGAATTCATTCTTTTTGATAGCTGAGTAATATTCCATTGTATATATGGACCAAAACTTCTTAATCCAATCATCTGTTGAAGGGCATCTCGGCTCCTTCCATGATTTTGCTATTGTGGACAAAGCTGCTATGAACATTGGGATGCATATGGCCTTCTCTTCACTACATCTGTATCTTTGGGGTACATAAACCAATATTGCAATGGCTGGGTAATAGGGTAGCTCAATTTTTAACTTTTTGAGGGACCTCCACACTGTTTTCCAGAGTGGTTGTAGCAACTTGCATTCCCACCAACAATGTAGGAGGGATCCCCTTTCTCCACATCCTCTCCAACAATTGTTGTTTCTTGCCTTGTCAATTTTTGTCATTCTAACTGGCATAAGTTGGTATCTTAGTGTGGTTTTGATTTGAATTTCCCTGATGGCTAATGATTTTGAACATTTTTCATGTGTCTGTTAGCCATTTGTATGTCATCATTGGAAAAGTGTCTGTTCATATCTTCTGCCAATTTTGTGATTTGTTTATTTGTTTCTCGCATATTGAGTTTGAGAAGTTCTTTGTAGATCTTGGATACCAGTCTTTTATCTATAGTATCATTTGCAAATATATTCTCCCATTCCATGGGCTGCCTCTTAGTTTTTTTTGACTGTTTCCTTGGCTGTGCAGAAGCTTTTTATCTTGATGAAGTCCCATAAGTTCATTTTATCTTTTATTTCTCTTGCCTTTGGAGGTCTGTCATGAAAAAGGTTGCTGCGGCCGATGTCATAGAGGTTGCTGCCTATGTTCTCCTCTAGAATTTTGATGGATTCCTGTCTAACATCAAGGTCTTTCATCCATTTGGAGTTTATCTTTGCGTATGGTGTCAGAGAGTGGTCAAGTTTCATTCTTTGGCATGTAGCTGTCCAATTTTCCCAGCACCATTTATTGAAGAGACTGTCTTTTTTCCACTGGATGTTTTTTCCTGCTTTATCAAAGAATAGTTGCCCAAAGAGCCAAGGATCCATTTCTGGGTTCTCTATTCTGTTCCATTGGTCTATGTGTCTGTTTTTGTGCCAGTACCATGCTGTCTTTGTGATCACAGCTTTGTAGTACAGCTCGAAATCCGGCATTGTGATGCCCCCAGCTTTGTTTTTCCTTTTCAACAGTTCCTTGGAGATTCGGGGCCTTTTCTGTTTCCATAAAAATTTAAGGACTGTTTGTTCCAGTTCTTTGAAAAATGTCCTTGGTATTTTGATCGGGATAGCATTGAAAGTGTAGATTGCTCTGGGTAGCATGGACATTTTAACTATGTTAATTCTTCCGATCCATGAGCATGGAATATCTTTCCATCTTTTTATGTCTTCCTCAATGTCTTTCAAGAGTGATTTATAGTTTCTAGAATATAGGTCCTTTACGTCTCTGGTTAAGTTAATTCCAAGGTAACGTATGGTTTTTGGTGCTATTGTAAATGGGATGGATTCCCTAATTTCTCTTTCTTCGGTCTCGTTATTCGTGTATAGAAATGCAACTGATTTCTGAGCATTGATTTTGTATCCCGCCACGTTACTGAATTGCTCTATAACTTCTAATAGTTTGGGAGTGGCTTCTTTTGGGTTTTCCATATAGAGTATCATGTCATCTGCAAAGAGAGACATTTTGACTTCTTCTTTGCCAATTTGAATACCTTTGATCCCTTTTTGTCGTCTGATTGCTGTTGCAAGGACTTCTAGTACTATGTTGAATAATAGTGGCGAGAGTGGGCATCCTTGTCGAGTTCCTGATCTTAAGGGAAAGGCTTCCAGCTTTTCCCCATTGAGAATAATATTTGCAGTAGGCTTTTCATAGATGGCTTTTATGAGATTGAGAAATGTACCTTCTATTCCTACACTCTGAAGGGTTTTAATCAGGAAAGGATGCTGTATTTTGTCAAATGCTTTTTCGGCATCGATTGAGAGGATCATATGGTTCCTGAGTCTTTTCTTGTTGATATGATGTATCACGCTGATTGATTTGCGAATATTGAACCACGCTTGCATCCCAGGTATGAATCCCACTTGATCGTGATGGATAATCCTTTTAATGTACTGTTGGATTCTATTAGCAAGTATCTTGTTGAGGATTTTGGCGTCCATATTCATTAGGGAAATCGGTCTGTAATTCTCCTTTTTGATGGGGTCTTTGCCTGGTTTGGGGATCAAGGTAATATTGGCCTCATAGAATGAGTTTGGTAGCTTTCCTTCTGTTTCTATTTTTTGAAATAGCTTTAGGAGAATAGGTATTATTTCTTCTTTGAATGTTTGGTAGAATTCCCCAGGAAAACCGTCCAGGCCTGGAGTTTTGTTATTTGGAAGGTTGTTTATCACTGACTCAATTTCTTCATAATTAATTGGCCTGTTTAAGGAATCAATTTCTTCCGGTTTCAATCTTGGTAGTTTATAGGTTTCCAGGAAGGATTCCATCTCTTCCAGATTGCTTAGTTTATTGGCATATAGCTGTTGATAAAAATTTCTAATAATCCTTCCAATTTCAATGGTGCTCGTCGTGACCTCTCCTTTTTCATTCATAATTTTAATAATCTGGGTCCTTTCTCTTTTCTTTTGGATAAGTCTTGCCAGTGGTCTGTCAATTTTATTGATTCTCTCAAAGAACCAGCTTCTAGTCCTGTTGATCTGCTCTACTGTACTTCTGGTTTCTGCTTGATTGATTTCAGCTCTAATTTTGGTCAACTGCTTCCTCGTGCGTGGATTAGGCCTGTCCCTCTGTTGCTGTTCCAGCTTCTTGAGGTGAGAATATAAAAACTGCATTTTAGATTTTTCTATTCTTTTGAGTGAGGCTTGGATGGCTATGTATTTCCCCCTTAGTACTGCCTTTGCAGTATCCCATAGGTTTTGGACCATTGTGTTTTCATTCTCATTGGTCTCCATAAATTGTTTAAATTGATTTTTGATTTCCTGGTTTATCGACTCATTCCTGAGCAGGATGGTTCTTAGTCTCCAAGTGTTTGAGTTTCTTCCAAATTTTTCCTTGTTGTTGAGTTCCAATTTCAAAGCGTTGTGGTCTGAGATAATGCAGGGAATAATTTCAGTCTTTTGGTATTGGTTGAGACCTGTTTTGTGACCCAGAACATGGTCTATTCTTGAGAATGTTCCATGGGCATTAGAATAGAATAAGTATTCTTTGGTTCTGGGGTGTAGTGTTCTATATATATCTATGAGGTCCAACTCGTTGAGTATGGCATTCAAAGCTCTTGTTTCTTTGCTGATTACTTGCTTAGGTGATCTGTCTATTTCTGAGAGTGGAGTGTTGAGGTCCCCTACTATTAATGTATTTTTATCTATATGTCTCTTTATTCTGGTTAAGAGTTGGCTTGTGTATCTTGATGCTCCCCTGTTCGGGGCATATATTTTTATAATTATCATATCCACTTGTTGGATATTACCTTTAAGAATAATATAATGCCCTTCTGTGTCTCTAACTGTAGTCTTTAGTTTAAAATCCAATCTGTCTCATATGAGAATTGCTACCCCACCTTTCTTTTGAGGTCCATTGGCATGAAAGATGGTATTCCATCCCTTTACTTTCAGTCTGAATGTATCTTTAGGTTCAAAATCAGTCAAAATGGATGGGTCATGTCTTTTTATCCAATCTGCAGCCCTGTGGTGTTTTATGGGCGCATTTAGGTCATTTACATTAGGACTGATTATTGAGAGATATGATTTTAATGATGCCATGCTGCCTGTAAAGTTTTTGTTTCTATAGATTGTGACTTTCTGTTCTGTATCACTATTGGGGCATTTTTACTTTTATAGAACCCCCCTTAATATCTCCTGTAGGGCTGGTTTTGTGGTTACAAAATTGGTCAATGACTGGCGAGTCTGGAAGGTCTTTATGTCTCCATCAATTCTGAATGACAGCCTTGCTGGATAAACGATCCTTGGATGCATGTTTTTCTCTGAAAGAGCTTTAAAAATGCCCCCCCCCTTTCTCTCTTTCCAGGTCTGTGTAGAAAGGTCTGACGTAATTCTGATGCCTTTGCCTTGGTATGTGAGAAATTTCTTTGCCCTGGCCACTTTCAATACTGTATCCTTGGATCTAATATTTGCGAATGCACTATGACGTGACGTGGCGTAGGTTTGTCATGGTTGAGCTTGGGAGGGGTCCTCTCTGCCTCTTGGACACGAATTCTTGTTTCCTTTCATAGATTAGGGAAATTTTCAGCTACAATTTGTTCAAATATCTCTTCTAGACCTCTGTTTTTCTCTACCCCTTCGGGGATGCCGATGATTCTGACATTGGAATGTTTCATTGAGTCAATAATCTCCCATAACCTACATTCTTGAGATTGGATTTTTTTGAGCCAAGTTTCTATTTTACCTTTCTCTTCTACCAACCCATCCTCCAATTCGCTGATACGTTCTTCTGCCTCATTCACCCTGGCCTTCAGAGCCTCTAGTTTTGACTGCATTTGGCTCATAGAATTTTTAATTTCTGCCAGATTCGCTCTCATTTCTGCCCTTACAAATTCTATACTCTCATTAACATTTCTGTTAATACTTCTTTCAAGTCTACACATCATCTTGACCGTTGTTACTCTGAACTCCATTTCTGATAATTTGGTTATATCCATATCCATTAGTTCTGTGGCAGAGGCCACAGACTCATCTGTGCGCGGTTTCACGGCTCCCCGCTTCATACCTCAATACTCAGCACTGGAGATGTTCATTTGTAGATATCTTTCTGCATCTCAGGCTGATTCTGTGGATGTTCAGGATGGTCTGGTACCTTTCCAGCTCGCCTCAGGGGACCAGCTGAAGAAGGGGTCTCCTACTCCTCCAAAGGGGTCCCCTACTCCTCCCTGTTTTGTGTTGTTTCATTTTTAATCCATTCTGATATCCTATGTTATTTTATTGGAACATTTAGTCCATTTACATTCAGAGTGATTATTGAAAGATATGAATTTAGTGCCATTGTGTTATTTGTGAAGTTGGAATTTCTGGTGATGTTCTCTGCTCCTTTCTTGTTTTTGTTGCTTTCATATCCCCCCCCCCCACTCAGAGAGTCCCCTTTAATATTATTTGCAGGACTGGTTTAGTGGTCATGAACTCCTTTAGTTTTTTATTGTCTGGGAAACTCTTTATCTCCCCTTCTATTTTGAATGACAGACTTGCTGGATAGAGTATTCTTGGCTGCATATTTTTCCTATGCCACATGTTGAATATGTCGTGCCACTCTCTTCTGGTTTGCCATGTTTCTGTAGAAAGATTTGCTGTGAATCTGAATTGTTTTCCCTTGTAGGTTAGGGATTTTTTTTTCCCTTGCTGCTTTCAGAATTCTGTCCTTATCTCTATATTTTAAAAACTTTACTGAGATATTTCTTGGTTGGCCAACATTTGTTGAGTTTGATGGGAGTTCTCTGTGCCTCCTAGATTTTGTTGTGTGTCTCCTTCTCCTGATAGGGAAGTTTTCAGCTATAAGTTGCTCAAATAAACTTTCTGCCCCCTTTCCCTCTCTTCTTCTTTTTGTACTCCTGTGATATATACGTTATTATGCTTTACGGTGTCACTGAGTTCCCTATGTCTACATTCATGATCCAATACTTCTCTTTCCCTCCTTTTTTTCAGCTTAATTTTCCCCCCAAATTTTATCTTCTGTTTCACTGATTCATTTTTCTGCTTAGTCCATTCTCATTGTCATTACATATAGTCAATTTTACATCTGGTTGATAGTATTTTTTTTTTAATTTCAGCCTGACTAGCTTTTAGTTCTTTTATCTCTGTAGTAAGGGATTCTCTTGTCTTCAATTATTTTCTTCATCCCAACTTGTATCCTTTTGATGTCTTAAATTCTGGTTCAGACATATTACTCATATCTGTTTTGATTAGATCCCTGGACATGACCTCTTCAAGTTCTCTCTTTTGTGTTAAATTCCTCCATCTTTGCATTTTGTCTGGTCACTGTGTGTGTGTGTGTGTGTGTGTGTGTGTGTGTGTTAGGAAAGGATTTATATTTCCTACTCCTGAGAGTAATGGTTATATTAAGAAAAGGTCCTATACTGTCCAGGGCCTGCCACTTCAGGAAGTGTTTAAGAATGTGCACTCTGCTGCTTGTTTTGGCTGCTTTTGCCCTCAGATCAGTTGTCTGCAGAGTTTCTCTTTGTCTGCAGTCAGAAGTATTTGGACCATGTCCAGTGTGTGGCATTTTGAATAGGTGTGGTTTGGTCTGCTGGTAAAATAAACCTGATCCTCTTTCCACTAGAGCTGAAGCTTTGTAGTACTCTATGATCAGTAGACTTAATGCATGTGGGGGTTGGTTAGTGCTGATCTTCTGGGGAAGGGGCCTGCTGTGCTGGTTCTCAGACCTACTTGCCCTAATAAAGATGCACACACAGGGTGCAGTAGGAAGAAGTATGGTGTAAGTGGCTCCAGCCTCCACCGAGGCATGCTGTGTTGCCCACTGAAGTCTGTCCATGCTGGTAGGTGGGGGGAAAATGGCATCACCTTGCTCTCTCCACCAAGGAAAGAGGACAACACAGCTATTCAGGAAGCCTTCACAGAAGAGCAAATAAGCTCCCCTCTTATGTCTCAGGCTTCCTTTAGAACTCTGCTTTCATGCTGTCTGTGTCTGAGCCATCAGCAGGCCAGGCAGTGCAGTGCTCCTGTGTTTTATGTCAGGTGAATGACTGGATTTTAAAAACTCCAAATTATAGGGACCCAGTGTATCACAGACCCATGCTGATCCTCTGGGGGAGGTTTACATTGTGCTGTGGCTGGTGCCTGTTTGTCCCAGAAAAGCAGTCATATGACTGAACAGAGGCTCAGAGTTTATGGTAAAGCACAGCCAAAAGCTGATTCCATGTTAGCTGCCTCAGCAGGTGCCTCTGCTGCTATGCTAATTAATGGGGCCACTCAATGGTACACACCGTCTCTTTTGTCCCCTGAGAAACAGTGCCACCTCTCCCAAATGCACTCCATGAAGGGGAACTGTTTCTCCTAGTGCAACCCAGGTGATCTTCAGACCATGCTGTCTGCTTCCAGACCTCTGTCCTCCCTCCCCAAAGGAGCATCATTAAGGCTGCCAGGCACAACACTGGTGATAGTGTGGACTTCTAAAATTTTAGACTTTGAGCACCACTGTGTATAAAATCTTATGATAAACAGCCCTTCTCCTTTTTCCAGTCAATGGTTTTGGGCAAGAGTTTTTCTTGTACAATTCTCTGCATGCTGCTTCCTCTCTTTATCTCTCTCCTCTCTCTGTGATCAGGGCTTCCTCCCATCCATAGCACATGCAATTCTTTTCTCCCCCAAATCAACTCTCTGCAGCTCCTACTTTCCACCTTGTGGCCATTTTTCTCCCTCTAGATGTGCAGTTTGTACTCTCAGTCCTCAGAGTGATTTCTTGGGTGTTCAGAATGATTTGATATTTATCTAGCTGTGTTTGAGGTATGAGGCAAGCATAGGGTCCCCCTACTACTCCACCAACTTAACTCCTCTCTCTGCTGTATTGGATTTGAGGTAGTAGTCACCTCTTTCAGTCTTTACTGACTGCTTTTTGGGAAGAAATACCTTCTATCAGCCCTGGTAGAGATTTTAAGACGTTTTCAGACCTTCCGTAGATGAACTTGTTCCACACTCCTTGCTTCTTCTTGTGGCAGAATTTAAAGCTTGTCAGCCTTCACTGGATCTTGCAACATTAGGTTTTTCCAGCTTTTGGCCTAGGCTCACTTGCCATCTGCCAAGACACTCTCATGCCACCATTGATAGCATGCACAGAGATCTGGCCATATGGTAATGAGGGTTGTGGTATGTAGCTGAGACACATGGAGCACTAAGGGTGCCTGTGGGCCATTTGGAAAGATCCATCAGTGAGGTGTTCCCAGCAGCTTGTAGGTAGACTTATAGATGGAATCTGCAAAGCAGTTGAGATCCATATCATTTTAATGTCCTCTGAGACTCCTATCTGCCACTCTCCCAGACTTTTTCTGCTCCTCAGTGATAAAGCTTACAATTTCATGCTCTGGATGAGGTAAGAGTGAAATAAACCCCTTTGGCAGTGTCCTGCACAGTTGAGAAAACCAGGTGCCCACTATGTTCTCTCTTTCCCCTTGTGGAAGAAATCGCAGGCCAGGGTAATTCTTCCTTGGTCTTGGTTCTAAACTGTGCCATTTTGGGGGAATGAGTCCTGTACATAAAGTAAAAAATGTTCCTTTTACTTACTCCCGTGCATCCAAGCATCCAAAGTTTTTTTGTTTTTTGTGTTTTGTGTTTTTTGTGTTTTTTTTTTTTTCTCATGGAATGCTGGAATATCTTTCTAAACTGGAATACCACAAAAGCTCTTGTCTTTGAGTGACCATATAAGTAAGTGTTACCCTGTACCATGGCAGACAGGCTAGAGCTGGTTCATGGGCCATTGAAAGGTCCATAGTCAACACTAAAGTCTGTCTACCTATTATCTGATGCATGGGCGATCAAGACTCCCCCGAATCCCTTGGTATTTGTTGTTGAATTCCACAGATCCCTCAAAGGCACTTTGGTCTGTGGATGGATGCTGAATTTTTATTGCAAGGGAGCAAAAATGAGGGAAGTCGTATTTTGCCATGATGGTGATTCCATTCCACTTACTTTCTCTTTGAGTAAATATATTCAAACTGGATTGCCACATTCTTATCAAAAAGATAATATATGCATGTATTCAATCATTATCTCTATTGCATTGAATTTGAAACATTTTAATTTTTCCATCTTTACAAAAATGGATTTAATGTATTTTATTGCATTTACCTTACAAACCAGTGTTTGCAAGTGAATTTATTTTTCAGGCATATCAAGAAAATGTTGATGGCTTGTATATGTTATTCCCTTTTTCTTTTCCTTTTAATATATAGAGGTTTGGTAACAGTACAGCCAAAAAGAAAAGAGGGTCACTATTCCTGGATGGTATTTCAATGTCAGGTAGACATTGAATGTTATAATTTATTCCAATGGGAAGGTTTGAGACACTGCTCTTCTCTACATGAAGTTCCAAGACCATACTTCTCTAGCCTAAACTCAAAGTAATAAAGTATCATGAATGAAACAAATTACAATCTGAAGTATATATACTCAAGGACTCCCTCCATCCCTGGCTGCCCAGCTCTGTTAGATACAAAGGGTTTTAGTACAAAACATGATAAATCAATTTTATCCTCCATCAGTTTAGGTGACAATTTGTTCTGCCCTTTGGAGATATTTACCTGGGACCTTTTGATCCCACTGCTGGTGTTGATCAATGTAGACCCTTATGTTCAGAATGCATATTTCTGTACATTTGACACCCTTCTCCAATTCTGAAGTAAGGCAACTCCTTTTCTGGAGACTTTTGGACATTATCAAATGTTTTATCATTTACAGATCATTTCATCACCTTGATTGACTGAGGGAGCCAATTCTTTTTTCATATTTTAAGTACATTCACACCATTCAGTTGTCTTAGGTTTTAAATCCTTCAGTCAAGTGCTTTAAGCAATCAATTTCACACCTGCAATCATTGTATCATCTTAAAAGGTATTTCACACAAAATATATAAGTTGTGCTGGTATTCAACTTAAATAATGTTTTCAAAGTAATTTTTACCATAGTCTGGTCAATTAAAATGACTCTTAGGGAGTAAGCAACTGTGAAAATATTTCCTTATTTTTCCACCCTGGAGCAAACATTTTTTACCTGGGATGTTCTTGTACTCCTTGTCAATATAGCTGAATGGTATTTCTTACAGGAGAATATTTATAACCATAAGTCTCAGTTTTTCCTCTTTTTTGATGAAAAGCTAATAACTTATATATTCCACATATTATTTTGTATGCCTGCTAAAAATGGCCAAATTTTGCCCAAATTGGCAGCCATAGAGAGGACTATTATTCTCTAAACCACTGACCCAAAACCTGAGGTATCTTTCAATACTTTGTGGGTTTGACACATTCTTGTGTGTTTCCTTTCTGTCCCTGAGCTGAGAGTAATTTTCTTGTTTCCAATTGTATCTTACAAGTGACCCAAGTATGGACCATGGATCATCTTGACAAGTTTCTCCTGCTTTAGAAAGTACGTGATTCCTGAGAACTCAATAAGACAATAGGAAGAGGCAGAGTGCCCCTTTCTGTCACATTGAGCTTACACTGGAAGGAGGTGTCCTGAACTAAATTTATCATTAGAAAGATTTTTTTTTCCTGGTAATATTGATCTGACCAAAGTGTCAGGAACTGATCTCTGTGTGAGAACCTATGAGATTTTAAGCCTAAGAATTCAGCACTGATTTCTTTCTTTCTTTTCTTTCTTTCTTTCTTTCTTTCTTTCTTTCTTTCTTTCTTTCTTCGAACATTTAAAAGTTTAGAGGCTTAACTATAGCTACTGTAAATGAAGCTTAAGGCCAAAGCAGAGACAGAAATAAAAGATGAAGTGACATCATGTCACTAAATTAGGCTAGATTTATCCTTATTCGAGTTTTCTTCCCTTCCCCCTCTTTATCATAACATCCACATGCACACAAACTTAAAAAAAAAAGCAGTCTTTTATAGGGGAAAAATGTTCATACACCTGGAAAAGAGGACTCTAGCTCTTGATGCAGGACTCGTGCTGATGTGCTTAAGAAAGATTTCTTAGCATCTATTCACCCTTTCTCAAGCTTGTATCATTGCGGGATATCACACTTTTATAAAGACCCAAATCATTTTCAAAGTTAAGTGAAAATTATCTCTTTAAAGTCCTCCTCCTGTACACTTGTGCTACCCTGGGTCTCTCTTCTCTTCATCACTGAGATGACTCCTGTACCTAGCAACACCTGTCACAATATGGTTACTGTTTTATACCAATGTTATCCATTATCTGAAGCCCTATTTGATAAAAAAAACATCTGCTCAAAGAAGAGATTTACTGCACACAAGAAATATGAATTAAGAGTTCTCTGCACTCTTGGGAGCGTTCTATATCTTCTAGCTATTTGGCTTATCTTTTAGAAAACAAACAAGAAATGTCATAAACTAGCCTTCCCCTTAACAACGATTCCTTCTGATTCAGTGAAGTCTTAAGTATAAAACCACATTGTTCAAAGATCTGTCTATGGGGGTGCCTGGGTGGCTCAGTCATTAAGCGTCTGCCTTCGGCTCAGGCCATGATCCCAGGGTCCTGGGATCGAGCCCCACGTTGGGCTCCCTGCTTGGTGGGAAGCCTGCTTCTTCCTCTTCCACTACCCTGGCTTGTGTTCCTACTCTCACTGTGTCTCTCTCTGTCAAATAAATAAAATTAAAAAAAAAATCCAAAGATCTGTTTATGTATAAACTTTTTTTGCATCATACTAATCAGTGTGTATTTGTAGGACAGAAAGAAAATTCTTTATTTCATAATTAGATTACGAGGACTGTCTCTTTGAAAATATTTCTATATTAGTAAATATAAATGGGATTCCAACATACACACATATATGTGCATTGTTGAGCAACACAAATATAAATGTTTAAGCATTTTTCATGTCCTATCAAAGCTACAAATCTAAGTGCAATTTTAAATATTTCATCTAGTACAATCAAGGAACTAACAATTTCTTATTGAAAATTTTTACTAAATGACTTCAATTGACCTTAATATTTATTTTGTTAAAGAACAAAACTTACAAACAAACTTGTAACACAAAAATAAATAAATAATTATGCTTGGCACTTAAAATGAATTCCAAGATTCTATTTATTGCCAACTATGTTTTTCAATGTAATTTTTCTTCAGTTTAAGTTATGGTATCTTGAATTTTATGTGCTATAGTTAGTTACTTAGAATTTTTTCTTGAATAAGATAGTTTCTTTTTTTAATTGTAATTGCATATTTTATTTAGTCCACTGTATCCAATATACTATCATTTCAATATACAATAATTAATATAAATTTATTAATAAAACATTGTGCGCTTTTTCATATTAAAACTGAAGTCTGGTATGTATTTATTTTTATTTTATTTAAATTCAATTAGACAACATATAGTAGTAGTGTCAGATGTAAAGTTCAATAATTCATCAGTTGTGTATAACATGAAGTGCTCATCACATCATTGGCCTCCTTAGTGCACATTGCCCAATTGCCCCCACACCCCACCCACTTCCCCTCCACCAACCCTCAGTTTGTTTCCTATAGTTAAGAGTCTCTCATGGTTTGTCTCCCTCTCTGATCACTTCCCATTCAGTTTTTCCTCCCATCCGCTATGACCTTCCATACTACTTTTTTTTTTTTAAAGATTTTATTTATTTATTCAACAGAGATAGAGACAGCCAGCGAGAGAGGGAACACAAGCAGGGGGAGTGGGAGAGGAAGAAGCAGGCTCATAGCGGAGGAGCCTGATGTGGGACTCGATCCCAGAATGCCGGGATCACACCCTGAGCCGAAGGCAGACGCTTAACCGCTGTGCCACCCAGGCACCCCTCCACACTACTTCTTATATTCCACATATGAGTTAAGCCGTATGATAATTGTCTTTCTCTGATTGACATATTTTGCTCAGCATAATACCCTCCAGTTCCTTCCGCATTGATGTAAATGGTAAGTATTCATCCTTTCTGATGATTTGATGAGTACAATGGAATATTACTAAGATAGAGTTTCTATTTGACATGGAATTAACTGAGTTTACATTATTTCCATTTCTTAAAAAAATCTGCAGAAATTGATAAAATATTTCTTTTTGACTTAGAGTTATAACATTAACATTAATAATATTACAATGCTTTTGTATAGTGACACACTTAAGGAGCCCTGAGACCTTACAAATTATTTGACTCTAGGATAAATGATACAATATAAATGTAATTTTTACTGTTTTATTTTTTCCTTTAATTATCAGTTATGCTACTTCTTTTTTTTTTAATAATGATTTTTTATTATATTATGTTAGTCACCATACAGTACATCCCCGGTTTTCGATGTAAGCAGTTATGCTACTTCTTGGTGTGTGAATTTATGTGTGTATATATGTATGTATGTATAATACAATTACTGAGTAGCACTGTAAAGATACATTTTCTTTGCAAAGTGAAAAGAAAATAAATGTTTTTGAAGAGCCATTATAGCTTAGGATTTCTTTTTTTTTTAAAGATTTTATTTATTTATTAGAGAGAGAGAGAGCATGAGCAGGGAGAAGAGCAGAGACAGACTCCCCACTGAGCAGGGAACCCAATGTGGGGCTCAATCCCAGGACTCCAGGACCATGAACTGAGCTGAAGGCAGAGGCTTAACTGACTGAGCCACCCAGGCACCTCAACCTAAGGTTTCTTAAAACAAATTTTGTTCTTTTGAGTTCCTAGATGAATGTATAGCAAATAATTCATTCTTCTGTAAACATGAAGAGCATTAACATAAGACAAGAAATGAAACTATCAGCACTATTAAAATCATGACTTGGATAAGGACTGACTAGATTTCAAAAAGAGAAAAAGAAGAAAAAATCATTTATAATCAAAATTAATTTTAAATTTTGCTTATGAATGCATCACAGCAGAGACTGCCATTCGTACTCTTAACAAGTCTAACTAAAACAATTTCTTCCATTAGTACTAGAATCAGTTTTTGTTTTTTAGTAAAGGACCACATGAAGTAATTCATATACAACTTAGGGCAATAAAAATAACTAACTTTTGGGGCGCCTGGGTGGCACAGTGGTTAAGCGTCTGCCTTCGGCTCAGGGCGTGATCCTGGCATTATGGGATCGAGCCCCACGTCAGGCTCCCCCTCTGGGAGCCTGCTTCTTCCTCTCCCACTCCCCCTGCTTGTGTTCCCTCTCTCGCTGGCTGTCTCTATCTCTGTCAAATAAATAAATAAAATCTTAAAAAAAAAAAAGAAAAAAATAACTAACTTTTGTAGTAGAACAATACTTAGCATGAAAAAATGTTTACAAAATACTAAAACCCAGTAAGAAGCCATTTTTAATATAATCACTTTAACCATACATTTTCATAGGTTTTTTTTAAATTTCTTCTCTTTTGATGGTTAGTTCTTTCTTTTGTCAAGCATGTAAGCACATATAGTTCAATTTAATGATTCCAGCATGTACACACACACACACACACACACACACACACAAACACACAGTGGTGCTTATTGTATGGTCTTATACAATAAGACCATTTGGTATAGTATAGTAACATTTGTTATTAAGATAAAATCCCATTTAAAATGAAATGAATTTCTAGTGTTCCACTTCAGAAAGATGGAATAAATGTACTTTCCTCTTTTCTTCCCATAAGATACAAAACACACACAGGAAGACTTCTGAAATACAAGACAAAAAAGACAGACTAACTATGGACCTGGGACCCAAGAAAAGACAGTGGCAATTTCCTTTAGTTTTCCTTTTGCCTCTTATATTCTACACTTAGATCTAAAGAAGCTAGAAACTGGATATGGCAGTAAGCACAGAGAGAAAAAGCCTCCTCTTTCTAGTCTAACAACTAGGAAAGCAGGAGCCTAGAAATAAAAACTTTAAGAAAATAACCGCTGTACTCCAGTAAACAAACACCTCACCATGTTTCCAAGTTAAAATTAATGCTCTAAATTTCCAATTAGGAAACTTGAAAAAGAACAACAATTTTATCACACATCAAGTAGGAAAAAAAGAAATAATAAATATTACATTAGTATTCAATGAAATTGAAAACAGCAACAGAGAAAAATAAGAGAAAATAATTAAGTCTAAAAGCTGGGTTTCTGAAAAGATCTATAAAATAAATGAAACTCTGGCTAGGGCACTCAAGATAAAACATACTAACTACCAAAACTGAAACAGGAAGAAATAGAAAATTTGAACAGAACCATAACCAGCAAAGAAATTGAATCAGTAATCAAAAATCTCCCAACAAACAAAAGTCCAGGGCCAGATGGCTTCCCAGGGGAATTCTACCAGACATTTAAAAGAAAAGTTAATACCTATTCTTCTCAAATTGTTCCAAAAAAGTGGAAATGGAAGGAAAACTTCCAAACTCCTTCTATGAGGCCAGCATTACCTTGATTCCAAAACCAGACCAAGACCCCACTGAAAAGGAGAATTACAAGCCAATATCCCTGATGAACATGGATGCAAAATTCTCAACAAGAAATTAGCCAAAAAATCCAACAGTACATTAAAAGAACCATTCACCATGCTCAAGTGGGATATATTCCTGGGAAGCAGGGGTGGTTTGCTATTTGCCAATCAATCGACATGATACACCACATTAATAAAAGAAGATAGGAACCGTATGATCCTCTCAATAGATGCAGAAAAAGCATTTGACAAAATACAGCATCCTTTCTTAATAGGAAAAAAAAAAACACCTCAAAAATGTATGGATAGAAGGAGCATACCTCACCATCATAAAGACCATATACAAAAGACCCATAGTTAATGTCATTCTCAATGGGGAAAACTGAGAGCTTTTCCTCTATGGTCTGGAGCAAGACAGGGATGTCCACCTTCACCATTACTACTTAACGCTACTGGAAGGCTTAGCCTCAACAGACAACAGAAAACAGTAAAAGGCATCCAAATCGGCAAGGAAGAAGTCAAACTGTCACTATTTGCATATGACATGATACCGCATCTAGAAAACCCTAAAGACTCCACCAAAAAATTGCTAGAACTAACACATGAAGTCATCAAATTATAGGATATGAAATCAGTGTACAGAAATCTGTTGCATTTCTATACACCAATAATGAAGCAGCAGAAAGAAAAATCAAGGAATTGATCCCAATAACAATTGAACAAAAAAACATAAGATACCTAGGAGTAAACCTGTCCACAGAGGTATTCTGAAAACTGTAGAACACTTATGAAAGAAATTGAAGAAATATAGTCAACCAATCTTCGACAAAGCAGGAAGGAATATCCAATGGAAAAAAAGGCAGCCTCTTCAACAAATGGTGCTAGGAAACTGGACAGCTACATTCAAAGGAATTAAATTGGACCACTTTCTTACACCATGTACAAAAAAGAAATTCAAAATGAATGGAAGACCTCAATGTGAGACAGGAAACCATCAAAATCCTTGAGGCGAACACAGACAGAAACCTCTTTGACCTTGGCCACAGTAACTTCTTACTAGACACATCTCCAGTGGCAAGGGAAACAATAGCAAACATGAACTATTGGGACCTCATCAAGATAAAAGCCAGAATTCTGCACAGTGAAGGAAACAATCAACTAAACTAAAAGGTAACTGACAGAATGGGAGATGATACTTGCTAATGATATATCTGAGAAAGGGCTAGTATCCAGAATCTATAAAAAACTCATCAAAATCAACACCCAAATAGTAAATAATCCAGTTTAGAAATGGGCAGAAGACATGAACATACATTTCTCCAAAGAAGACATACAGATGTCTAACAGACACATCAAGAAAAATGTTCAGCATCACTCATCATCAGGAAAATACAATTCAAAACCACAATGACGTACCACCTCACACCTGTCAGAATGGCTAAAATTAACAACTCAGGAAACAACAGATGTTGGCGAGGATACATTGATAGGGAAACCCTCTTACACTGTTGGTGGGAATGCAAACTGGTGCAGCCGCTCTGTAAAACAGTATGGAGGTTCCTCAAAAAGTTAAAAATAGAGCCACTCTGTGACCCAGCAATATCACTACTTGGTATTTACCCAAAAGACATGAAAATACTGATTCAAAGGGGCACGTTCACCTCAATGTCTATAGCAGCATTATCAACAATAGCCCACCTCTGGAAAGAGCTCAAATGCTCATTGACTGATCAATGGATAAAGAGGATGTAGTATATATATAATGGAATATTATATAAAATATACATTATATATAATGGAATATTATTTGTGATATATATCCCATTAAGCATATATATATGTATATATATATAACTGTATATATAATATATAAGTTATATATAATGGAATATTACTCAGTCATCAAAAAGAAAGAAATCTTGTCATTTGTAAGGACATGCATGGAGCTAGAGTATATTATGCTAAGTGAGAAAAGTCAGAGAATGACAAATATCATATGATTTCACTCATTGTTGAAATTTAGAAACAGTATATGAAAATAAACTAAGGGGAGAAAAAGGAAGGGAGCAAACCATAAGAGAATCTTAACTGTAGAAAACAAACTGAGTTTTCATGGAGGGATGTGGGTGTGTAATGGGTTAAATCAGTGATGGGGACTAAATAGGGCCTTCGTAATGAGCACTGGGTGTTATATGTAAATGATGAATTACTATATTCCATACCCAAAACCAGTTTTACCATATATATTAACTAACTAGAATTTAAATAGAAATTAAAAAAAAAAAACATATCAACAAAAAACTACAAGGAATGTGAAAAATCATGGAAGCATGATGCCACCAATGTATCACAATAATCTTTTGAAAATTGAACCCGAAAACATGAAGATCTCTGATTTAGCAGATGAAGAAATCAAAATAGTTATTTAAGGAAATTCAACAAGGTACAACCAAACAGACAAAAACAAAACCACAGAAAGGTATTTCAATGAAATCAGGAAGGAAACAAGATGAGAATTTTAACAAAGAGATAGAAATCATAAAAAAGAACCAAATAAATTCTGTAGTGGAAGAAAACAATGAATGCAATGAAAACTGCAAAAGATGCATCAATAGCAGACTTGATCAAGCAGAAAAAACAATGAATGAGATTGAAGTTACAAACTTTGAAATAACCCAGTCAGAAGAGAAAAAGGTAAAAGATTGAGAAGGAGTAAAGAAAAGCCTTCATCAAAAAGTAAAGATGTACGGTATGGTGACTAACATAACATAACAATAAAAAAGAAAAGAAAAGGAAAGCCTTTCTGAGGTATGGCATATTATCAAAAGGACCAGTTTAAAAATCACTGGATATCCAGAAGGAGAATGGCAGGAGATGGGGGCAGGATGCCTATTTAAAGAAATAATGGCTAAAAATTTCCCAGATCTGAGGAAAGATTTGGATATTCAAGTTCAGGAAGCTCATAGGTCACCAAGACAAATGAAATTGAAGAAATCTTAAAGTCATATTTTAATAAAAGTGTCAAGAAAGAAAAAAAGAAGAAAATTAGAATCTTAAATGGAGCAAGAAGAAAAATAAAGCTAATTACTCATAAGGGAACCCCATAAAGCTGTCAGCAGATTTTTCAGCAGAAAATTTACAAGTTAGGAGTGAGTGAGATGATATATTTAATATGCTGAAAGTAAACAAAAACAAAAACTTCCAACCAAGAATACTATATTCAGGAAAGTTATCTTTCAGAAATGAAGGATAGATAAAGACTTTCCCAGACAAACAAAAGCTAAGGGAATTCACCACCACTGGACCTACATTACAAGAAATGCTGAAAGGATTTCTTCAAGCTGAAATGAAAAAAAAAAAAAAAAACGCTACTTCGTACCAAGAAAACATATGAGAATGTACTGTACACTGGTAATGATTATTATCTAACCCTGTAATATGGTAGTGTGTTAACCATTTACCTTAGTATAAAGGTTAAAGGACAAGGATATTAAAAATAATTATAGCTACAATGATTTTTAAATAAATGTACAATATAAAAGGAGGTAAATTGTGACATTGAAAACATAAGAGGGGGAAGAAATGAAAGGGTAGAATTTTTATATCTGATTGAGGTTTATTATCAGCTTAAAATAAACTTCTATATGCATAAGATATTTTATGTAAGCCTCTTGGTAACCATGAAGCTAAAACCTACAGTAGGGTCATAAAAGATGAAGCTAGGGGGATGAAAGCATATCCCTATGAGACATCAATTTACAAAAAAAAAAAAAAAAAAGCAGTAAGAGAGGGAAAAATAACAAGGGAAATACAAAGTAGCCAGAAAACACAATTAGTAAGTCCTTACTTACAAATAATTATTCCACATGTAAATAGTTTAAATTATCTAATAAAAAACATAGAGTAACTGGGTGAATAAAAAAATAAGACCAACTGAGTCCTGCCTCTGAGACACTCACCCCAGCTTTAAGAATGCACAGAGGATCAAAGTAAAGGGATGGAAAAAGCTACCCACACAATTGGAAACCAAAAGAGAACAGAGATAGCTATACTCATATGAAACAAACTAGATTTCAGGCCTAACAGATAACAAGAGACAAAGGACACTGTATAATTATAAAGGGGTCCATCTATCAAGAAGATGTAACAATCATATATATACAGTTGACCTTTGAGCAATGTGGGAGTTAAAGACACTGACCCTCTACACAGTTGAAAATATAACTTTTGATTCCCCCAAATCCTAACTACTAATGGCCTACTGATGACTAGAAACCTTACTGATAACATAAGTAGTTAACGAACATGTATTTTGTATGTTGTATGTATTATAAACTATATTCTTACAATTAAAAAAAGCTAGAGAAAAGATAATGTTACTAAGAAAATCATAAGGAAGAGAAAATACATTTATAGTACTGTTATATTTATAAAAAAAAAAACCTGCCTTATAAGTGGACCCACACAGTTTAAACCTGTGTTGTTCAAAGATCAACTGTACAAGCACACAATATCAGAACACACAAATATATTAAAAGCAAATACTAACAGATTTTAAGGTAGAATTAGACAACAATACAAAAATAGGAGTGAACTTTAATACTTCAATTTTAACAACAGATATATTATCTAGACAGAAAATCAAAAAGGAAACATTACAATTGAACCATACTTTAGACCAAATGTATCTAACAGACAGATGTACACAGAATGTTCCATCCCACAGCAGTGGAAGACGCATTATTCTCAAAAGCACATGGAACATTCTCCAAGATAGATTATATGTTGGGACATAAAATAAGTCTTAGCCAATGTAAGAACATTATAGCAAGTATTTTTTTCAGTGAAAGTGGTATGTCAGTAATAGGAGGAAAGCTCGAAAATTCACAAATATGTGGAAATTAAATAATACACTCTTGAACAAACAACACATCAAAGAAGAAATCAAAAGAGAAATTTTAAAAAAATATTGAAACAAATGAAAATGAAAGCACAACATACAAAAACCTTTGGGATGCTGCAAAGCCAGTCTAAGCAGGAAAACTATAAGGATAAATATCTACATTAAAAAGAACAATCTCAAATAAACTAATTTAACACTGCAAGGAACTAGAAAAAGCAAACAAAACCAAAAGTTAGCAAACAGAAGTAAATCACCAAGATCAGAGAAGATATAAATGTAATAGAGACACTAAAAAACAATAAAAAAGATCAATGGAACTAAGACCTTTCTTTAAAAGATAAACAAAATTGGCAAACCTTTACAAAGACTACCAAAGAAAAAAAGAGAGGAGTTTCAAATGAATAAAATCAGAAATGAAAGAGGAGACATCGCAACTGACATGACCACAATACAAAGGTCTTCAAAAAATTAAAAATCGATCTGTCACATTATCCAGAAATTTTACTTCTGGGTAGATATCAAAAAGAAATGAAAATAGAACCTCAGATTGATATAGTTCCTTCCGTGTTCATTGCAGCGTTATTCACAATAGCCAAGATATGGAAACAACCTAAATATCTGTCAACAATGAATGGATCTGTGATCCATATGTTCTAAAAGAAAACGTGAAGTGCACGTGTGGGTGTGTGGGTGTGTATGATGGAATATTATTCATCTCTAAGAAAGAAGAAGACAACATGGATGGACATTGAGGACATTATATTAAGTGAAATAAGTCAGAGAAAGACAAATACTATCTGATCTCACTTATATGTGGAATCTAACAAAACCGAGCTTGTAGAGACAGAATAGTGGTTGGCAGGGTGGGGGATGGGGAAGACTGGGAGACGTTGGCCAAAGAATACAAACTTCCAGTTATAAGACAAATAAAATCTGAGGATCTAATGTACAGCATGGTGATTATAGTTGATAATACTGGGTTATATACTTGAACTTGTTCAGGGAGTAGATCTTACATATTTTCACTACAAAATAAAAAATGTAAGTATGTGACGTGATGGAGATTTTAGCTAATGCTCTGGTGCTTAATCATTTTGCAAAACATATATGTTCCAAATTAACATGTTGTACACTTTAAACTTACATAACTTCATATGTCAATTATATCTCAATAAATCTAGAAAAATATTAAAGTAGAAAGTAGAAAAAATAAATTTCTAAAATAAAAAAGCACATCTTCCTTTCTTTCCCCTTGATCTGTTGTATCTTTGCTAATAGCAAAACCTAATATATACACACATACACGTACTTATGTATGTATATATGTATATGTGTGTATATAGTTCTATATTTAAATAAAAGCATAGCATATCTTTTATGTAGTTCCTAAATAATCAAATGCATAATCTACTTCCTTTTCTCCCCTCACATGCAGACTACTCTGAAAAGGATCATTATATAAGCAACACTGAGAAAGAGTTAACAACTTAAAATTCCAAACCAAATTTTAAAGTTAATGGAAAAAGTATGTCTTCAATGAAAAATAGCCTATTTTTAAAAAGATTTGTTTATTTGATTGTCAGAGATTTTTTTCAGAGCTACCCAAAGATAAAGGAATTCATGGCATACACATTTGAACTTGTTGACTTTTTAAAAATATGCTGAAAACTCTATGTAACTTTTTCATATGTTGATATAATAAATGGAATACGCATAATTGTGAAAGGTGGTTAGAGAGTGTTCTGGTAACATATATGTAAACTCGAAATGTAATCTTAGTTATTTGGATTAAATATGATTAGCTTACTATAAATAATAGAAACCAAATTCAAATGCATTTTATGGATAACTATAAAGTGCTCTATGTCATGAGAAAAAATTTTCCCTAGCCTCACAGAATATACATTTTAATAAAAGATAAAAACATTATGCAAATAAATATATAGATTAAAGTGTGTCCATTTGGTAAAGGAACAGAGCAGGATGCTTTGAGAAAATATAATAAATTCTGAATACAGAAATTTGAGGAGTGATATTAAAATAATATTTAAAAGAAGAAGAGAAGGAAAACTGAGAAGAAAGACAGCAAGAATAGCATGAGAGAAGCTTGAATAATTAGAATATATTCTGGAATTCTTATGGTGTTGAAAGACAGAAATGACAAAAAAGAATGAAAAGAAATAAGATTGCAGATCTTAGAAAGAGATATTTATAATGATTTTATTCCATAGGAAGGAGTTTAGGTAAGAAACTCAGAAGAATACGCTATAAAGTGTAATATATTTTTAGAAGTGCATAACTTTTAAAAAGAGGGGATGAAGGATAGAAAGAAGAAAGGATAGGGAAGATAAAAAGGAACGAGAGAGGGAGGGAAAGCAGGAAGGAAGGGGGAAGAGGAGAAGGAGGGAGGTAGGATGGGGAAAATGGTACAGAAATCAAGGGCCAACTTTGGAGTTTACACACACATTTCCACTCTTAATTTATTTGTTAAAATACAATCATAGGACCCTATGTAAATGGCAACAGAGACCAAGAAAAACTGGAAAGGGAAGAAATAAGCTTGGTTATCAGCTGGTACATTTCTGCCACAGTTACCTTATAGCATCCTAGTTTGAAGCATTCTTATAGTCTTAGAAAAAGATGTTACACTCTTTTTTCTCTCATTCTATTCTATCACTTCAGTCCCATTTTTCATAAATATCTGCTTGACTAAGGCCTTTGTGTATCTTTTTCATTGGTCTGTATATAGAGATATATTCATTTTATGTAATGTATATTTTCTGTTATGTATCTATCTTATATAGTACATATGTAATATAAACACGTGGTTTCTATTTAAATATTTTTAAGATCACAAACCAACCCAAAACTTAGTGGTTTAAAACAAGATGTATTATTATTACTTATAGTTCTGTAAGTTAACAGGACTCAAATACATGATCTTTAATGTTTCCCAGGTGTATTGCAGTCCGTAGCTGCTGGGCTTGGAAACTATCTGAAGACTCAGTTGTGCAGAGTATTATTATTCACATCTTTACTCTTCAGCAACGATGGCTGGAAAGCTGTGGTCTGGCTGGTTAGCTTTGTTTCTCTTAATAAGACCTTTCCTCAGGGCGATTCTGGGCACACCCAGAACATTGCCATCTTGTGTTGGTTTTCCTACCTAACAGCAGCTTTTCTCAGAGACCCAGGTAAAACCTGGAAGGTGTCTTAAGACTCAGACTGAGAAGTCTTAGATATGAATTTTTCCACATTCTTTCGGTCAAGAAGGTCACTAAATCTACAGTACATTCAAGGGGAGGACAAACCCATTTCACCTCTATTTGTGAGAAGTAGCATTTAGATATGGGAAGAGAAGAAATTGATAGTGGTCCTTCCTCTTTGGAGACAGTTTTTGCAGCATATGTAATGATAAATATGAATGACATATTTATTTATAGTTTTCCACTATATTCTAAACTTTTGAGAGCAGGACAGTGTTTAATCATTATTCATTTCCCAGTAACTTGTGCCATGCTTTATGTTGAATGACTTCTTAAAAATACTTACTTAATGAGTGTACATCAATAGAGTAATGAAACATTAGTGAATATCAATGACTATATTTTGCAAAAATGTCAAGAGAATGACAAAGAAATAGTGATGAGAGAGATGAGACAAGGAGAAAATTGTGTTTCTAAGGTGTTAAATGTCTTCCTCCACTAAATGAACAGTTAAGGGAAATTTTCAGACATCTTGTGGTATAAATGCTTATTTCAAAATATTTGTTTTAAGTAGCAGCAATACCTCATTCAACTATATGCAATAATCTGACTACCGACATCTTTTCTCAGATCTCAAGAAATAGTAAAATTAAAGTCATCACAATAAACTAAGACGATCACAGTAATAAAATCAAGAAAAAAGACTTTTGGATTAAAGTAAGAGATCAAAAGTTTTTAGAAAGTTATGAAGCAATAATCAGAAAGAAATGAAAGCCACATCTCTCAAAATATAACAAACCATGGATTTGTAAATGTATCACAATGGCCCCTAAATATTTGCATGCAGTGATGAGATCCTAATTTAAGAACATTTAGCTGTGATAACCTACTATGTCAAATTATGTTTAGTTAATCTAGGTAATATACAGGTTTTAGAAAATTTGACATAAAAATATGCCAAGTGTAATTAAGTAATATAAAACATGTTTCATTAGTGAAATTTTGTTATTATAGATTTTAACACAGATTTATAAAATTGGTTTTACTTATAAGGAAAGATACAATATTACAGGCAAATATGTTTCTTTCTAAATTTAAGCATATAAAGTTGACTAAGCAGTGCATATCCTAGTATTTGTGGTGTGAAAAATATTGAGATTATTTTGCATTTTAAGAATATAATGATATGCAAATCTTCTAAATTTTAATTGTAGCTAACAGACTTATCAGATATTAGATATTATAAAAACTTTATTTTTCTAGAACCTGATATCTAAGCATTTCACAAATAAAGAGAACCACAGAATCATAAAATGAATCATAACAAATTAAATTTAAAAATTTCAAGTGTGATTAAAGATAAATTTGCATATTATGCTTTTATTTCAAAAGTATCCACTTAACTTTCACTAACATTAAAGGTTTATGAAAATCTTAGGTAGCTTCATTAGGTAAAGTGATCAATCTGGATAACACTAGAGATAGGTTCCATATTAAATTACCAGTTCTGAAGCATTTAATGTTAGCTAATAATGTAAAAATAGTTAATATGAGTCAATCATTTTGTAGATATTTAAACATTTGGCAATCTGTAGAGTTAAAACATTTCCAAATCTTAGTACACGTAGCTAAATATTGCATATAAATATGTTTCCAATATGTGAAATGTGCATAGAACATGTTATATTAAAACCAGTGGCACTAGTATTTTTCATGGCAGTCAAATTTATGAATATATGCCTATTGATATTAGTCAATCAAGAGGAATATTTAGTGCATATTCAGATGCACTCAATCACAAAGTTCAAATATTATAAACAAACATTGGATAGGTATAAAAAGTTTGGTCTTCTGATGAGAGCTGTGACTATTCGGACTCAGTTAATTTATTTGTTTAAATGCATAGATAGTAATCTGACTTTTCATGACTTACTTTACTTACATGAGTACAGTGAAATCCTTCTCAACTAGCAAACATAAATTTTAAAGACTACTGAAGTAAATTGGAAGTTGTACACATTATTACAATATTATAGTTAATTTTATTCATGTTTGTATCTTATTTAAGTAGCCTGATTGACCATATACCCTCTGCCATTTTTGTTGGAATACTTCTCCTACACACAGTCTCTTGTTCTTTTTTGTGTGATTGTTCTTAAATCCAGTAATTACATTTCTGACCCAGAGTAAAAGGTTGTATCACTCTCATTTCATATACATGAGATTGGCAAAGCAGTAGCATACGACTGGAAACTATTTCTAGAATATTTTTGCCCTGAGTATTACTACTATATGAAGTTTCAAAGACTTTTTTAGGATTTGATGAAATAAAGCTGGGGAATGACTGTATTTGAATGGTAAAAATAGTAATATTCAGAGATGTGTAGGAACATGCATGGTATTATAAGTTGCCATTGTGTTTAGTAAAAGGACTTATAAAATGACTGTAATAATCATGCAAATATAAGTGTTTGGAAGGTATTAAGTTCTCCTGCTTTCCAAGATAAAAGGTTTAATTTGCTTTAATGTAGTAGGGTTGGTAGAAAGAAATGAGAATCAAAGGGTTATGTGCCTAATTGTGGCCTCTGAAATAAATCGTGTGACATGTCAAGTTAAATCATCATCAGGTACTTAGTATCACATGCTTATTGTAAGTTCATCTTGTAGCAACAGTGGGGAAGAAGATTGGGAGGCATTTTTGAAGTGGACAAAATATAAGAGATCAGAAGAGAATGATTTAGTTATGAAACAATGCACTCGAACCTGTGCACTCTGCTCTAACTACGTCTCTCACGTGGTCAGAATCAGTTCAAATGGTCAGAACTTTGTAGAAGCACATCATCTCATTCAGTATGTCTGCGTATGTCAGAAATGCATTCTGCTTGTTGCATGAGCAAGTTGTCTGGAGATCTAATTCATTGTAGAAGTTTGCTGTTCAGATTGCTTGTTACCCCCTAAATAATGCAAAGAAGGTTCAAGTCCATTCTAATGCCTTATGAATAAGACTAGAAAATCAAAACCTTGGGCAAAGAGAAGCCAGGAAGAAATGTATGCTTCTCCTGGGAAACAAATTAAAGTAAAATTGCAACAAGTTATTTTAATAACCTTCTTGCATCAGACCCAATGTGGAATTGTAACAAGTAAGCAAAAGTTTTATTAATATCGGAATTTTCTTTTTTTATTGCAACACAAAATAAAGGACTTACTGAAATCCTTTCCTTCATTAGGGACAGATGATGTAATCAGCTTTGTAACCTTTCTGACTCTTAATACATATTAACTGTTATTTTTTTTTAATATGCCCATGATATTGTTTAGCCTCTTTGTATCAAAGTATGAGAAATAAGTTTAGGAACCAACCCAGACACACAGAATTAAAATTACATTTCAATAAAAATTTTAGGTTAACTCTATAGGTTGAGAAATACCAATTATGTATCCTGCGATAATGCAATTTAAGTTTCTTTATGGTTTAGGTAAAATTTCCTCTCAGTATTATCTAAGTTTCTTGATAAATAAGTCTGTCTTAATATATTTGGTCTCAATATCAAGACCTATCAAATTTCCTTGTTCAATAAAATAGAGCTGAATTCATTCCACTTACTGCATTCAGTAACTTTTTATTCACTTTCATTGTCCTTTATAATAGTATCTGAATACTTTGATCAAGACTGGATAAATGGAGTTACAGAGAGTTTACAAGATGGACTATCACGTGGTCATTAAAAATTGCTACTCTAAAACAATGTTTAAGGAAATTGTAAAATGCTCATGATATAATGTAAAAAGGGGGAAAAGACTAAAACAATATATCTATAGAATATTCTCAATTATGTTTAAATAAAGTGTGTATGTGTCTATAATGGAAAAAAAAGACTGGATAAATGAATTGATCCAATCTAAGTAGTAGAATTTCAGTTGGGACAAATAGACTAATTCAAAAAAATTTAAAAATATTTTTCCAAGAATATGCTAGATAATAAATTATCAACTTTTTAAAGAGGCAATAACTTACTCATGCAGCCACCACTCATGATGTAGTATCTAGTGTATTTTGTGCTTTTGAACTTCTGCCCTGTTCCAGATGAGCCCACTTGATTTTTAATGATACTTTCTACTAATAGCTGCCCTTCAAAACAGACATAAACCTTAATTATTCTGATAATCACTAGGGATATAACCCAAATATAAAAAAAAAAAAGAAAGAAAGAAACCAAGGTATCGAGGATAAACCATCTTGTAGGACACATGAATGTCTTTCATTTGGCACTTAGAAAATCCATTTTTGTAATATATTAGACATTAGTTCATGCAACAATGCAATAGTTAGGGTAAAATAAGAATATAAAGCTTAGCTTTAGTTTAAATATTTATTATTTATTTTTCACTTTTTATTATCTAGCCTGAAGTTTATGTGTTTTTCTTATGAGCTGGACAAATAACAACCTTGAGTATCCTCAGGTTTCAGTAAGATAAACAGAAATCCTGACTGATGGTGGACACTCATAAAATGAAGTTGGTTTTGAAAACACCAATGATAATATTTCTCATCTGTAGGTATATATGTTAATCTTTTAAAAATTTTTAGATTTTAAATGAATTACAGTCTTAATACATAAATTTTGTGACAACTTGTCAGTATTTTGAGGTTCAGAACAGAAATACTATTTACCCAAAATTTGTCTCAAAATTCTCTTGTATTAATTTTTTCATTAATTCAGTAATTGTCGAGTGCCTACAGTATGCTATACACCATTCTGATATGAATATTAATTTGGTCCATGGCTTACTGGTGCTTATTCTCCCACAAAAGAGATTGAAATATAAATACCTAATGCTTCTAAATGAGATGAGTGTTAGAGAAAAGTTTCCTATAGGTACAGTGATAATATCTACACTCTAAGGAGGAAAATTAAATCAGTATGGAAAGAGAAAGATTTATTGATTTGGAAGTTAAGAAGAAATTTTTTAGGATTAAAAAAATAGAAAAATGGAGCCAGAGGAAATCTGAGACTAGGAATTGTTTCGCCAGCTCCAAATATAAGAATGAGTGATAATAAATGTTAAGCCTTTGTACTGTTACTTCATTATTGTTGCGGATAGCAAACTGAACTAGAGAGGCAGAATAAAATATGGGTACCTGCCTTACAAGAAATACTAAAGAAGATCTTTCAAGCTGAGATAAAATAGTACTATACAATAACTAGAATACACGTGAAGATGTATTGGGAACAAGTCAGGTAACTAAATGCATGGATAGGTTCCCAAGTATGTTTATACTTTTATACTTATTTCTTCTGTATTTTTAAAAGAACAACTGCATATAAAATAATTATAAAACTAGTGTTGATGACCTCATAGTATATAAAGACATACATAACTCATAGGACAATTATGTATGAAGGAGGGAGTGGTAGTAAAACGAAGCAAAGGTTTTTGTTAACAGTAATTAAATAAATACAAATCCAAATAAGATTATTTCAACATAAATTCTAATTGCAATTTCCAGGCCAAAAACTAAGAAAAATAACTGAAAAATGTAATAGAAACAAAGGAATTAAAATGGTATGCTAGAATATATATATATGTACATCACAAAATAGAAGGTATTGAGAGAATGGAGGAATAAAAAAGGCATAAAATATGCACTAGTAAAATGGAGTACTAATATAATATTAGTAACTACATTAAATATAAATAATTTACATATGCCAATTAAATGATAAAAATTGAGATAATAAACTTAAGAGAAAGCATGTTCCAAACTGTATGTGTTTACTTGAGGATTACTTTCGATTTGGGGAACAAATCGGATAAAAAGAAAATCATGCTAAATGTTATTAAGAAAACAGCAACCAAAAGAGAGCTGAAATGCCTATAATAATAATGGAAAAATACACTTTAGGTCAAAATTTGTTAAGAGAAACAAATAAGACAGTTTAATTATAAAAGTGTCCATTTGTCAAGAAGATATAACAATCATAAATATACATGTATCTAACAACAATATATGAAACAAAATTTTAAAATATATGGAGCAAAAGCTGACAGAATTTAGGAGAGAAATAGATATTTCAGCAATAATATTGGATATTTAAATACCTCATTTTAAATAATGGATAATAATTAGAAGTTCCATAAGTAAATATTTAACACTTGAACAACGCTATCCACTCACTAGCCCTAACAGATATACATATATTTTACTCTCTATCCAAAATCAGAGTACACATTCTTCTAAAATACACATAGTATTTTCCATGATAGAACATACATTAGGCCCGGGGCGACTGGGAAGCTCAGTCATTAAGCATCTGCCTTCCGCTCAGGTCATGATCCCAGGGTCCTTTGATCAGAGCCCTGCATTGGGCTCCCTGCTCTGGGGGGAAGCCTGCTTCCCCCTCTCCCCTACCTGTTGCTCCCCCTGCTTGTGCTCTCTCTCTCTGTCAAATAAATAAAATCTTAAAAAAAAAAAAACCCATACACTAGGCCAAACAAAAACTAAATGAATTGTCAATTATTCAAATAAAAAGAGGGGTGCCTGGGGGCTCAGCCATTAAGTGTATGCCTTCAGCTCAGGTCATGATGCCAGGGTCCTGGGAATGAGCCCAGCATCAGGCTCCCTGCTCAGCGGGAAGCCTGCTTCTCCCTCTCACACTCCCCTTGTTTGTGTTCCCTCTCTTTCTGTCTCTCTCTGTCAAATAAATAAATAAAATCTTTAAAATAAATAAATAAATAAATAATAAATAAATAAATAAATAAATAGATAGATAAATAAATAAATAAATAAAAATATATTCTCTGATAACAGTAGAAATAAATAGAAAAAGAGAAAGGGAAGTTGGGATTTATAAATATGTAAAATTCAAGCAACAAACTCTTAAAATCACATACAAGTCAAAATATAAGTCACAAGAGAAATTATAAAATATTCTGAGGAATAACATCAACAAGATGGTGGAGTAAAAGGACTTTCACTCATATTTTCCTTCAGCAACAATGATTTGGCAACTTCCTTCAACAGGTGAATGGATAAATAAACTGTGGTACGTCCTGAAGACAGGATATTCAGTGCTAAAAAGAAATGAACTATCATGCCATGAGAAGACAGAGAGAACTTAAAAGCACATTATAAAGTGAATTGAAAAAGCTATTTACTATGATTCAAACTATATTACATTTTGAAGAAGGCATAACTGTAGTTTAGTAAACTACAGTTTAGATCAGTGGTTGTTAGAGGTTGGAAGGAAAGAAGATGAGTGAGATGAATAGGCAGAACTTGCATTATTTTTAGAGTGATAAAACTATACTGCAGTGTGGATTTATGTCATTATACATTTGTCAAAACCTTTGGAATGTACAACACCAAGATAATGTAAACTGTGGACCTGGGGTGGTAATGATGTGTCAATCTAGGTTCATCAATTGTAACAAATGTACTTGAGATAGGAGAAACAGCAGCAAGCCAAGAAAACACTGAGAATAGAGAAAAGAGGAACAACACAACCACCATCACCAAACGTGTTACAGTGACAAAAGACTTTTTGGAAAACAGCACACAAATCAAGGCAGCGAAGAAATATTTTTGAAAAAACATATATCAGCTAACTTCTCCTTCACTTATCAAAGCCATATGAAATAGCTTCCAGTGTACAAGAACTGAGGAAATTTGGCATCTATGAGCTCTTTTGAAAAATTTGTTAGTGGATAAACTTTTTATAAACAGTTGATTATAGGCAAAACATAAGCAAAAAAAAATGGTGATGAATATTTTAATATATAAAAACTGGAATTCTAATGGAGATGTGGGTAATAGTAAAAGACTAATATGTAATGTTACATATCCTGACAGATTAGAGCTAATACAACCTAAAGAGAAGTGGAAAAGGAAAATAAAATATTTTATTTGATGGTTGATAAGGCAATAGTTGAGAGCTAAAGAAACTATTGAAAACTGACAATCCAGACAACGATAAATACAAAAATGGGGGACTACAGGTAGTAAGGATTAGAACAAAAATACAACCTTTCTTGAGTATCACTTTTTAAAAAATATTAAATAACAAGTATTACATCTCACAGAGAAGTAATGAATGGGCAAGTAGGAATAGGACACAATGGTTAAGGAGAGGAGGGATATTTCTCTGACAGTATTTCTTTATATAATGTATAGTGGGACTTTTGTAATCATAGCAATATCTTACATACCTCAAAAATAAAATGTTAAAACCATCCCAGATATGAGGTAGAACTCTAATTCAAATAGTAATAAATGTAACTATATGCATTACAAAAAAATTAATGTAACCACATTGAAGGGTATGAAGAAAATAAAAAATAGTACAAAGAAAATAAAAATAACTTAAGCAAAAATTATGTCTTGATATACGGTAAAACTAAAGACAAAAACATCACACCCAAATATTGAAATCTGGCTAGTAAATTTGTTTTTCACAAGGTAAGGGTTGGTAGAAACTAGTTTACGTATGTTCTGGGATTGAGCAAAAAGGTAAATATAGTGTAGATTATGAGAGCCAGGTTAATCACTGTCTGTGAAAGTAGTTGCAAACAGGAATTGGGAAAAGATAAAATGAAATCTGCTCTTGTGTTGGAAACTGATGTATCAGTATAAACTTTTTAACACACACGCAAATGGAGATACACTGAAAGAGACACAGGTGTGTGTGTATATCAGTATATACACACATATGTATATATACACACATGTATATACATACATACATACCTTAACTTTTTTTATCGTGACATCCTAGAACGGTGGCAAACTTGTAGCAATAAACATGCCCAGTAACTAGTTGTTGCTGTAAATATCATTCTTCCAATGAAATAGACCAGAACTTTTTGAAAAAATTGCTGATGCCAGAGTAAGATATGCTTGTAAAGTTTACTAATGCCAGAAAATAAGGAGCTGCATTTTCAAAAAATGATTCTGGCATGTCTAAAGACAGAAACCAACCTGAAAAATCTTCCACTGGCCAAATCTAGGACAATTTTAACAATTAAAAAAACTGAATTGTTAACAGAATAAAATAAATATGTGATTCCATAGCAATAGAACAGTTGAACAATTAATAAATTGGGTAGAAGAGACTGCTTTTTCTTACAGCACAATTCCAATAAAGACCTGTAGAAAATAGAGAAAATAGAAAATCATCTTTGGCAATAACTTCCATTGGCAAAAATCACAGTGGATACAAATAATGATGGGGCAAAGTATGATAAGATATAAGATATTTGCAGAATCTTAAAGTTATCTTCCATAAAATACTAAGTATTTAGTAATCCTTATTACTAAATAAAATATTACTAAATCCTTAATAGTATATAGTGCTAATCTTACCAAAAGTGTATAACTTGAATGTAATCCTGACAAAACATCAAAAAAAAAAAACCTGTTAGAATAAATTCTACAAAATAATTGGGTAATACTCTTAAAATATGTCAAAGTCATAGAAAACTGAGCTGCTTTCCCAATTAGAAGACTAAAGGAACATGACAATTTAAAATGAGGTAGAATCCTGAATTGGATCTTAGACCAGAGAAAGGACATCAATGGGATAATTAGTGAAATTTGAATAAGGTCTATAGATTAGTTATTAGTATTGTAGCAAAATTAATTTCCAACTTTTGCTAACTGTACTATGACTATGTAAGATGTCAACATTTGAAGAATTTGGGTGAAGGTATGATAGGAAGTCTTTGTACTATTTTTGTAAATTTTTGTAAATCTGAAATTGTTTTAATTTTATAAAGTTATGAAAGTAAAATATTTAAAAATTATTGTATAGATCATGAAATAAAATTGGTCAGTAAAGAAATAGGATAAAAGGAGTCAAATATTCAGGAATAGACATGCTATTAGGCATTTTTTCATCTATCTCATTATATTCTGATAAAATCCTTTGAAAAAGCTAGTATTAGTCTAATCTTACAGGTGAGAATATTATCTATTAGCTTATACATTTGTTGGCTATAATGAACCTACAGTAAACAAAACAAATAGGGATTATCAAAATTTTCAGATAACAATTGTGTCAGCCCAAATGTAGTAAGGTAGTTTGACCCTGAAGGAGCTTAAGAAAAAACTGAAGAGCCATCAGTGTTCTCTGTATCTCGTCTGTGTGATCCTATTTGTATACACTTAAATCTATGTTTCTCCATCTTTTTAACCTTACTTTTTCTACTTAGTCCACACTCTAAAGTACTGAAGCTCCAACCTCCACATTTATGGACATTTATAGAGATTAGCTGGGCAAACCCCAATTGCAGTTTGAAGCTTCACAGTAGTACAAATACTTGTTTTGGTTTTGGAACTGACAAGATATGGGTGCTATATCTGGCTTTTCTTTTCTTATCTCTGGTTCTGTTTATGTATCAGTGTTACATTCTCTGTTCAGACTAGCTCTCTATAGTTTTTCACTTACATTGTCAATGCCTTTTCCACCACCCACACATATACACATACACACATACATACACACATAAATACACATAAGCCTCCTTTGGTCAATAGAGAAAATCAGCTTGTGCAGGCATCTACAGAGGTTTAATCAATTGTGACCTGGGGGACTGCACTTAGAAAATGCAGATCATAGTTGCTGAATGCCACATGTGTGGTTAAGCCTGGAGCATTTTGAAAGTAAAGGGGGAAGGAGGGACTGGTAAGAAAAGCAGGGGTTCAAAAACAGCCAGGCAAATGGTTTGAATTCCAGCTCCATTAATTATGGGCAAATGACCTAGTGAGGGTTGTTTAAACCCACAGTAACTGTTTTCTTATTTGTTTAATATATATATAGATTTATTTTTAGGACTTATGTATGATGCATCTAAAATCACTTATAAAAGTTCCTGCATGTATAAAGCCCAGCCAAATATTAGTTATCTATTATTATCGGGAGAAAGTAGGCATTCTCGGTGAAAGCACATGACATGATAAAACAAGAAATTCAGGCAATACCAGTGAGAACGTAGGTTTGAATAAAAATAAATAAATAAAACTATATGATTAAGGGAACAAAGGGAAATAGAATGTGGTAAAAAATACAGGGATGGAAGATTACAAAGATTCTGGAAAATGTCATAGATAAAGAAGCCCTCTCATGCCACCTTTAGCCTCAAATATCACTTTGGATATAAAATACATGAACAAGCCTGAGTAAAAATGCTGTTCCAATGTAATCTATATAAAGAGTCTATATATTTGCAGAGAATTATTGGTTGCAAAAGTAAAGTGTCAGCTTCAGCCTTTTAGAAGAAGAGACCTATTTGTTTATTTTTTATTGGTATTGTACCTACTAGATCATCATGTTGTTTGTCTTATCTGCAATGTCCTTTCTGGCCTTGCATTTCAGAGAAATGTAAATCAAAAGCCTTTAGAGTTATGGATCCTGATGATTCACAAGGTAATCTTGCAAACACAGCAGGGAAATATACGATTTGCAAATTGCTTAACTGACATCTCTGCTATTATCCTAAAATATTGTTGCAGTAGAACTCATTTTATAATATTTCAGTTTGATTATATTTTAAAACTTTACCTTTCTCAAGATAAATATATTGCCTCCCATTTGCATACTTTTATTCTGTTAAATTGTATGTGTATTGAAGAGCAAGATGCTTTATTTCAGGATGACCAAAAGTTCTCCTTTTCATGTGAGTTATTCTTAAGTTTGTTAAACTTTTCCTATTGAATTCTTTTAAAATTTCTTTGCAGTGGACTTTCTTACAATTACAAATTATGATTAAATTTGCCTGTAAATTAACATTACAACATTCCTAAAGATTTTCAATTTTGTATTATGCTTATTTCAGGAAAAAAATGCCTATTGAATGTAGAATTCTTTGGCTCTTTCAAATGATGATAATATCTTTAACTAGTACATTTTTCATCAATCTAATATACTTTTCTACAATAAGCATTAAAATGTACTTACCAATCTTACACAAGGCTCTTTTCACTCAAGTACCTCATGCTGCAAAAATGTAACCGTAGGGCCACGTTTTCACAGCCTTTTATTAATTAAACCTAGAATTCGTAGTGACTTTGCAATTGTGACTTCAATGCACACATATACCTGCTTTAATACACATTTAAAGAATAAAATTGAAATTATTTTCATATATTAGAAAATATTCTAGCCATCCATGTCTTGTCAAGTAAGTATTACAAGTTTAATTGGATAGATGCTATTCAGAGCAGAGTAGTAAACTAGGAGATGGTTCAACGGCAAATCATTTAATCTTTTACAGATAAGAAAAACGGGATTGATGGAAATCATCTCTAAGAATGCTGTTAGTTTTAACCATTAATGGATGATATTTTAAACTTCAATTATAAAAGAATAAGAAAGGTTTACTTTTATTATATATATATGTAATTAAAGTAAGTATTTTGAATCTTTATTTAGTTATATATATTTAAGTCTTATGGAATCAAAATATAATAAGGGACAATAAGAATGTAAGTGGTAAGAAATGTCTCCTGATGTAGAGAAATATTTTTCACTGAGGAAAGAAATTGGTTTAAAATACAAAATTCTTCTTTTCTGCAGACATTCCCCCAATTTAATTCAGATTATGTCAGTGTAACTAAAGAAAACCACTTTGATTCACTCATCATTAAAATTGACATCAGTAAGAATAAGTATTGGACAAGGACAGGAGGCAAAGGACTTGAAGGATATAATCAGAAAAACCCTGAGCTATATGTCTTAGCCTCAGTCTAAGACTTTTACTGGGAAATACATAGAAAGGGAAACTATATTAGAAAACATCTAGCAATGGTGACAGAAAAGAGTTTTCTTGATCCCCTGATGTATGAAGTCATTTACCAATATGAAGCAAACCAGAGATATTTCTCTGGGGGGAGGGGGGAAGAAAGAGAGGGGAAGAGGAGGAGAAGGGGGTTGGGAGAGAGGGAGAGAGAGAACGCTGTATGTGCTAAGGGTATTCACTCTTTCTGGCTTGATCACTTATTGAGAGATAAATATCAATTTACTTTTATCAATGCCTTTTGGAGGGTATTATCTTAGAAATTATATCTGCATAGAAAAGATTCTATCAAAGTTTTATATGTTTAACAATATGGCTCCATATTTATAACGTTTTAAATTTTAAGATGCAGTCCCCCTCTCTGTGTGGGTTTTATTGTTCATTAATATTTATTTTTTATGTAACATATAAATTTCTCTGTTCTCTTTTTCTTAAAATTTCCAATTCTTATCAATACAATATATCAAATTGAAAATTGATTCTAAAGGAGCTAAAACTAATGTAATTCATATACTTACCTCAGGGAAGAGTTTTTGAACATAGAACATTTGAAGACCTCTTTTATTTTTCAAATTTTGATTATATATCACATGTAATTTTTATATATTTGCCCTCCAATGTTCATAAATTATAAGTGTATTTTTTACAAATGACATATTTGAACATACTCTTTCATATATGTAAAAACAAGAGGAAAATTACCATAGTACAACATTTTCAGGTGAATGAAATTACTTTTTATGTCAATTACATAGAGAAAATAGTGCTATTCATGATACTAATTAACATGCAAAATCTTTAATTACAAAGGTAAATATAATGAAATTGATATCAAAATTAGACACAGATATTTATAATATTTAATTAAGGTCTGAGAGCAAGGAACCTAAGTTTTTGTTTCTTTTTCCTTAAGCAGGGTGCAATCATGACTGTGATTTGGCCTACAGATACTCAATATATATATATATGTTGTCAGAATTAAGAGGACTTTAAGTTACTTATAAAACACATACAAGTATGAGAAGTGAGTTGTAAGAAATAGACTTTCTGTAGTTACACAATTCTTTCTGAAGCTTTCTGAGGACAATGATGTAGAAAAGGACAGAAATAAAGCTTCATTTCTCCATGTACAAAGTCAAAAAAGGAGATACAATTTTAAAAGGAAAAGATATTTAATTACAGAAAAATAACATGTTATGCACTCTGTTGGTTCAGAAGAAAAGAGGACTCTGAAGGGAGAAGAAGGGAAAAGAGGGAGAAATAGGGGAGAACATGGAAGTTAGTTCTCTCTGGAAAACAAACATCTTTTAGGTGATTCTTGCTTTTTAAAACTTGCCTTTTGCTATTTTTATGTAGCAATTGCAAACTTGTCATAGTGAAATGTCTTGAAATGTTAATACATCCATGGCACCATTCATCAATGTTCTTAGTTGGAGCCTTATGGAAAATCTAAATAGGAATATATTGAAGAAGCAGAATATAAAAACTACGGAAAAGAAGACTAAAGAGAAAAACATCAGGTTCACTGAAGATAGGCAGGATCCAGTGAACAAAAACAATGGGACATGTGGACAAGAAATCAAATTTATGTTCATATAGAATATTGGATTGTAGCATTGTATATTAACAAATGTGAGCCCAGATTGGGACAGGAGTTGATTTCCTCTATGCACACCCAATGGGGAAAAAAAAACAACAATGTCTCAGCAGATATAAAAGAATGCATATTTTAAAGCTAATTCTGGGTTATTGAAATAAATGCCTGGTGTTTTGTTAGCAATTTTATTAATTAATTAACATTTTAAATAATATCTAATGCATCTCTGAGATAATTGAATGAAATACGAACTAAAAGAAGTAAATTATCTGCCCTCTTACTTCCACTATTGAATGTTAGAGTACAGCTTCAATAAACACCCTACTTTCTGAGAAATTCTGTTTGATTGCTCTCTTCCTTCATCATATTTGAAGAGGGTGCTTAGGTGTGCTCTTCTTAGAGGATACATCGTTTTTGAAGTCTTCTCTTAGCCTTCAGAATGTTTTGAGACTTGCTGAATAATCACATGCTTTTTAGTCTGGGCTTGCAATTTCTCTGCAATCAATTTTTTTCAAAAAGTTCTCTTTTCCTCTGTTTGTTTCACTTCCCTGTATCATCAACTCCATCTAATGTTCTTTGCTAGGTGTTTTTCAAAATTACACTATTTCTTTGGCTTCTGGCTCCCTTGCATCTCTTTCCATTTAATGACTATATGGAAGAATATTTAAGGGCCGAGGCCAGATGGAACAATAAATGTAAAGGACATATCTTTGATCTGTTCTTTGCCAGAAAGCTGAAGCATCATTTGATCCGCTGAAAACTTTCACCAGGCCTATGTAGCTAAAAGACTTTTGTTATCCTATGTCTCCCAGGGATCTGGAAACAATTGTTTTGTCCAATATTTGGACATCACAAGATTCTAGACCTGCTTTTGTGCTCCACTTCTACTTGCTGAACTGGCCAATTCCTTCTGGACCTTATCTCTTTCTGGTTTTACCTTGTCAGATGCAATCAATAAAAACCAGCACACGTTATTAAAATTTTGTTTACCAAATTATTCCCTTAGACATACAAGTTAGTAGTCATGTAATCTAACTTCCAAGTTACCACAAGTAATCTTTTTTTCCAAATTCTTTGGCAATGGATAGGTGGATCTTATAAGTTTTGGCTTATGCTTTGTCATTATAAGCTAACTGCTCTAATGAGCAATCCCAAAATCTCACTAGATTTCTTGCTTTTGTCACAGCCCGAAGCTGTTCAGTTTCTCTTTTCCAAGGGGTGATTAAGGGACTAAGGCTCATTTCATAACATGGCTCCATCATATTAAACATTTGGGTTAAAACAAGCAGTAATTTCTTTTAGTCAACTGACAGGGAAGATGAGAGAAAGAGAAGAGAGAGAAACAAGAGAGAGAGAGAGAGACACCAAGAAGCCTGGAGGGGACACATTGTTTTACAACTTCAGCTCATATTTAAGGTTAAAAATTAATTTTATGTATAAACATTTTTCCAAAGAAGACATAGAGATGGTCAACAGACACATGGAAAGATGTTCAACATCACTAATCATCAGGGAAATGCAAATCAAAATCACAATGAGATATCACTTCACACCTATTAGAATGACTAAAATAAAAAAGACAAGAAATAACAAGTGTTGGCAAAGATGTGGAAAAAAAAGAAACCCTCATATATTGTTGGTAGAAATGTAAATTGGTATAGCCACTGTGGAAAACAGTATTAAAAATTAAAAATAGAAATACCATATGATCCAGTGATTCCATCACCAGATATTTACCCAAAGAAAATGAAAACACTAATCCAAAGATACATGCATACCTATATTTATTACAGCATTATTTATAATAGCTAAGATATGGAAGCAACCTATGTCTATCAATAGATGAATGAATAATGTATATGTGAGATATATATAGATATTAGATATATATAGATATATATAGATATACATGAATATTACACAGTCATGAAAAAGGATGAGATTCTGTCATTTGTGACAAAGTGGATGATGCCAGAGGGTATTATACTGAGTGAAATAAGTCAGGCTGAGTTAGACAAATACTGTATGATTTCACTTATATTTGGAATCTTAAAAAAAAGATATAAACAAAAAGCAGAGTCAAACATGTAAATATGGAGAACAAACTGATGGTTGCCAGAAGGGAGGATGTGGGAGATGAGAAAAATGGGTGAAAGGCAGTGGGAGATGCAGGCTTCCAGTTATGAAATGAATAAGTCACTGGAATAAAAGACACAGCATAAAGAATATAGCCAATATTGTAATAATGTTGCAGGCTGACAGAAGCTCATAGCACAATGTACAAACTTGTCAAATTGTTATTCTGTACACCTAATTCTAATGCGACACTGTGTGCCAACCATACTCAAATAAAAAATTGTTTAATTTTCTGACCCACCAAGAAGCAAACAGAACCTGAAAATATAGTTTAGCTATTTGCCTCGGAATAGAGAAATGGTTTGATGAGTATGTACCATTTCTGCCAATCTGTGTTTTGTTTACCAAATATTCATTTCTTATTTGGTCTCACACATAGAATACATTTACTTTACCATGTCAGACTAAGGTAAAATCCCATTTGAGTTGCTCTGTTCCACCTAAATACAGAATATCCAAGTGTTCTGGAATTCTTATCACATGGTATCTGGTTCAGATGTGATTCCTCTGGATCCTATATCCTATAAATAGAAGGAGTTTTTTTCCCCACCCATTCCTACATATGTTCATATACCCATGTGTACATATATATAATTTAATTTTTTAAAAAACTCATTTATAAGAGGGACACCTGGATGACTCAGTCAGTTAAGCATCTGACTCTTGATTTTGGCTCAGGTCATGATCCCAGGGCCATGAGATCCAGCCCTGTGTGGGCTTCTTGCTCAGCATGGGGTCTGCTTGAGATTCTCTCTCTCCCTCTGCCTTTCCCCCCCACTCATGCACATATACTCTCTCTAGATGAATTAATAAATAAAATCTTTAAAAACAAACAAACAGAAACAACAACAAAAAAAACATTTATAAGAGAAAAGTCTGTCAGACCAGAACAGAATTGTTCAGGTTTATTTGCATCAGGCAACATGAAGTTTTTCTGTCAAACATAGTTCTCAAAATTTCTTTTATTTTTTTGATTCCCCTCTCCATCTCTCTCTTTCTCTTTATGTCTCACCTCATTCTACAAGTTAATGGTGGCTTTTTGAAGATATCAGGCTTAAAAAGGAAGGTTTATTTTTACCTTTTCCTCAAGTCTGGTTCTAATGCAGTCTATTGTCTTAAAGAATTTCTCAATCCCTCATCTCCCACCTACTAATTGGGATCTCATAGAGGTTGACTTCCCTCTTTCAAGGTGGTAGTTTCTGGGCATTGTCTATTCCCTTCCCTCTGTCTACTTCTTCCCTGAACATATTTCTTTCTTGAATTACTTTGCAAAATGCAGTTAATGGTAGCTAGAAGCTAACATTTTGATTTTTTCCTACTACTTCCTCTAACCAGGACTGATAACTATTAGGTGTATGGTCTACCTACAACATTAAACAAGAGGCAGTATTAATAAATGTGTTTTCATTGCATTACATTCCTGTTTTCAGGGAAAATTATCTTGTCATCCAACTGCTAAGTCAATGGTATTTGTACTCTTTATTTTTGGTACCAATGTTTGCATTGATCAGGGTAAATAATTCTACCTTTTATATCATAAGCACAAAAAATCTCAATGGTTTAGCAAAATAAGCGTTGCTTTTCTCCACATTAATATCAAATGCAGGGAATTGGATTTGGTGTGGTAGGTGCTCTGTGTTCCATGCAGTCATTTAAGACCTAGTATTATTAAAAGGGACTCTGCTATCCTTAGGACCTTTAAATTATCTACTAGATCCTCTTCATCTATCTGGCTGGCATGGGCAAAGACAGATTGTGAGAATCACAGGAGACATTTCAGGGGCTAAGACTTAAAAGAGAAAACATTTCTTTTAGCCTCCATTCAATGGAAAGCCTCAGTCACGTGATTCCTACTTGGCTAAGAATAAGAACTTTCTGAATGCTGAGGAGGTGACTGAAATATTTGGATGAACTGATAGTGTTGTCTCTATCTCATGATGGAATATAGAATTAGATATGTAAGGTGCCTTTAAAATCTAAGACACTATAACTTAGGATATGAGATAAGTCTAGACAGTGAACAATAGAAAGCTAGAGTTTTGTTTTGTTTTGTTTCTGAATGGTCTCTGTATTTTCAGTGACTAGCATAATACCTGATGAATGTATAATTTCATGCCAAATGAAATTATACATGCTAGTAATATATAGTTATATAATAAAATATTTAATTAAAATATGTACTATACAAATGATTCAAGAATGAGATTAGAAGGTGTCAGAAGAAGAAGTAAATAAGAGATAAAATGGGGGATCTCAATTTTGGCAGCAGTGAGGGTAGGTCTTGTTTCATAAACAGACCCCTGCACACCTTGCTGCCCAAAATAGGCAAAGAGAGTTTCTGCAGACAATTGGACTGAAGGAAAAAGAGGCCAAAACTCAACAGCAGAGCACATGCAACATACATAAGAGACACTTCCTAAAGCACTGGGCCCTGGGAAAAAGGGGACACTGCATGGCAAGGAACTATAGGATCTCTTCCTCATAAGGCTATTATCATTAATAACAAGAGAAGTAGCTGACATTCCTAAAACACAGAAACAGACACAGAAAAATGAGGATACAGAGAAACATCTCCCAAATGAAAGAACATGATCAAACCACAACAAGAAATCAGAATAAAACAAATATAAGTAATAAGTGTGTTAGAAAATTTAAAGTACTTAGCTTATAGAGAAAATAATGAAGGGCACCAGGGAGACCTTTAACACAGAGTTAAAAAAGAACCATTAGAAATCAATACAGTAAATTAAATTAAAAATACACTTGATGGATGGCAGGCTAGATGAAGCAGAGGAATGAATTAACAGCCTGGGGTGAAGACAGAGCAATGGAAGCAACCAAGCTGAGCAAAGAAGAGGAAAGAAAAATTTACAAAATGAGAATAGTCTTAGGGAACTCAGTGACTCTATGAGGCATAATATCCACATTATAGTTATCTTAGAAGAAGAATAGAGAAATAAGGGGACAGAGAAATTAATTGAAGAAATAGCAGCTGAAAACTTCCCTAATCTGGGGAAGGATACAGATAGCCAGATCTAGGAGGTAGAGAGATCCCCCAAAAACTTAACCCAGGGTGGTACACTCCAAGATACATAGTAATTAAAATAACAAGAAGTAGTGAAAACAATTAAAGCAGCAAGAGAAAAGAAGATAGTTACATACATAGGAAATCCCATAAAGCTATCAGTGGATTTCTCAGCAGAAATTTTGCAGTCCAGAAACAGTGGCATGATATATTCAAGATGCTGAAAGGGAAAGATCCACAGCCAAGAATGGTCTATCCAGCAAAGCTATCATTAAGAATTGAAAGACAGATAAAGAGATTCTTAGACCAACAAACACTAGAGGAGCTCATGACCACCAAACCAGTCCTACAAAAAATATTAAAGGGGACTCTGAGTGGAAAGAAAGACCATAAGTGACAGTATAAAAGGTAAAAAACACAAAAGCAGTAAAAATACATATTTCTGTAAAAATCACCCTAAGGATTCATAAAATAAAAGGATGCAAAATACAATACCATATACTAAAAACATGGGAGACAGAGGAGTGAAGAATGGGTTAAATCTTAAGTGATCATCAACTTCATATAGACTGCAATATGCAAATGTTATATATAAACCTAATGGTAACCACAAGTCAAAAACCAGTAATAGATATGCATAGAATAAAGAGAAAGGGATCCAAGTATATCACTAAAGAAATCCAACAAACAATGAAAGAGAGAAAGAGAAGAAAGGATCTGAGAAAATATCTACAAACAACTACAAAACAAGTACCAAAATGGTAATGAATACATATCTGTCAAAAATTACTTTGAATGTACATAGACTAAAGACTCCAGTCAAAAGACATACATGATAGAGTGCATAAAAACCAACCAAGCAACCAACCAACCAAACAAACAAACAAACAAACAAATAAGGCTCATCTGTATGCTGCCTGCAAGAGACTCATTTCAGACTGAAAGACGTCGCAGATAGAAAGTGAGGGGATGGAGAAACATTCATCATGTAAATAGATGCCAAAAGAAAGCTGGGGTAGGAATAGTGATATCAGAAAATAGACTTTAAGGGGCTCCTGTGTGGCTCAGTTGGTTAAGTGTCTGCCTTCAATTCAGGTCATGATCCCAGGATCCTGGGATTGAGCCCCATATCAGGCTCCCAGCTCAGTGGGGAGCCTGCTTCTCCCTCTCTTTCTGCAGCTCCCCCTGCTTGTGCACTCTCTCTCCTGTCAAATAAATAAATAAATAAATAAAAACTCAAAAAAAAATAAAATAAACTTTAAAACAAGGACTGTAACAAGAGAAAAAGAAGGACAATATATAACAATAAAGGGGATGACCCACCAAGAGGATATAGCAATTGTGAATATTTATACAGCAAACATGGGAACACCCAAATATGTAGAACAGTTAATAACAAACATAAAAGAAATGCTTGATAGTAATATAATAATAGTAGGGGACTTTAATGTCCCACTTACATCAATGGACAGATCACCTAAACAGAAAAATCAATAAGGAAAGAGTGGCTTTGAATGAAACACTGGATCAGATTAACTTAACAGACATATTTAGATCATTTGATGCTAAAGCAGCAGAATACACATTCTTTTCAAGTGCACACAGAGCACTTTATATGTGCACTTTATTACTAAGATGTGATACAGAATATATCACATACTAGGTCACAATACAAGTCTCAACAGGTCCAGGAAGATAAAAGTCATGCCATGCATCTTTTCTGAACACAATGCTATGAAACTAGATGTCAAACACAAGAAAAATCCTAGTAAGACCACAAATATATGGAAGTTAAGTAACATGCTATTAAGAAATGAATGGATCAACCAAGCAATCAAAGAAGAAATAGAAAATTACATTAAAACAAATGAAAATGAAAATACAATGTTCCAAAATCTTTGAGAGACAGAAAAGTGGTTCGAAGAGAAGAGTGTATAGCAATGTAGGCCTATCTCAAGAAGCAAGAAAAATCACAAATAAACAACCTAAATTCACACCTAAAGGAGTTAGAGAAACAAAAATGAACAAAACCTAAAAACAGCAGAAGGAAGGAAATAATAATGAATAGAGTAGAAATAAATGATATAGAAACTATAAAGCAAAAACAAAAACAAGGAAACAAACAAAAGCAAAACAAGAAAACAGATCAATAAAACCAGGAGTTGGTTCTTTGAAAAAATTCCATAAAAATAAAAAACCTCTAGTTAGATGTATTAAGAAAAAAAAAGAGACAAAGGACCCCCCAAAAAATAAAATCATAAATGAGATAAGAGAAATAACAACCAACAGCACAGAAATACAATTATAAATTAATATTATGAAAAACTGCATGCCAACATATTGGACAACCTAGAATAAATGGACAAATTTCTAGAGACACATAAACTATCAAAACTAAGGACGAAATAGGAGACTTGAGCAGAACAAAAACCAGACAAAAAACTGAATTAGTAATAAAAAAAACTCCCAAAAAAGAAAACTCCAGGGCCAGACAGCCTCGCAGGTGAATTCTACCAAACATTTAAAGAAGAGTTCATAGCTTTTCTTCTCAAACTATTCCAAAACATAGAAAAGGAAGGAAAAATTCCAGGTTCATTCTATGAGGCCAGCATTACCCTGATACCAGAACCAGAAAAGACTCCACTAAAAAAGAGGACCAACCACAGGCCAATATCCCTGATGAACATAGATGCAAAACTCCTCAACAAAATACTAGCTAGCCAAATCCAACAATACATTAAAAAAAAAAATCATTCACCTCTATCAAGTGGGATTTATTCCAGGGTTGCAAGTATGGTTCAATATTTGCAAATCAATCAGTGTGATGCATCACATCAATAAGAGAAAGGATAAGAACCACATGATCATTTCAGTAGACGCAGAAAAAGCATTTGACAGAGTACAACATCCATTCATGATAAAAACCCTCTGCAAAGTAGACTTAGAAAGAACATACCTCAACATAAAAAAGGCTATATGAAAACCCCGCAGCCAACATCATACTCAAAAACTCTCAGTTTTTCCCCTAAGGTTAGGAACAAGAAAAGGATGTCCATTCTCACTGATTTTATTCTACACAGTAGTGGAAGTTCTGGTCCCAGTAATCAGACAAGAAAAAGAAACAAAAGGCATCAAATTGGAAAGGAAAAAATAAAAATCTATTTGCAGATGACATACTATGTATAAAAAACTCTGAAGACTCCACCAAAAATTCTACTAGAACTGATAAATGAATTCAGTAAAGTTGCAGGATACAAAATTAAGGTACAGAACTCTATTGTATTCCTATATACTAATAATGAAACAGCACAAAGTGAAATTGTGGGGAAAAAATCCCAGTTACAATTGCACTAATAACAATAAAATATCTAAGAATAAACTTAACTAAAGAGATAAAGACCTGTATTCTGAAAACTGTAAAACACTGATGAAAGAAATTAAAAACAATGAAAAGAAATGGAAAGATATTCCATATTCATGGGTTGAAGGAATAAATAATTTTAGACTGTCTATACTATCCAAAGCAGTCTACATATTTAATGCAATCCCTGTCAAATATCAATAGCATTATCCACAAAACTAGAACCAAAATCCTAAAATATAAATGGAATCACAGAGAGCACAAATAGACAAAGCAATTTTGGGAAAGAAAAACAAAGCTGGAAGCATTGCAAATCCAGATTTCAAGTTATATTACTAAATGGCAGGATGTAAAACAGTATGGCACTAGAATAAAAATAGACACATAGATGGATGGGATAAAACAGAAATCCCAGAAATGAACCCACAATTAATGGCCAATTAATCTTTGACAAAGGAGGAATAAACATCCAATGGCAAAAAGACAGTGTCTTCAACAAATATTGTTAGAAAAATTGGACAGTCACATGTGAAAGAATGAAACCAGACCATTTTCTTATACCATATGCAAACATAAACTCAAAAAGGATTAAAGACCTAAATGAGACCCAAAATCATAAAAATCCTTGAAGATAACACAGGCAGTAATCTCTCTGACATTGCCTATAACAATGTTTTTCTAGATATGTCTCCTGAGGGAAGGGAAAGAAAAACAAAAACAAAATATTGGGACTACATTAAATAGAAAGCTTCTACACAGCAAAGAAAACAATCAACAAAACTAAAAGGTAACCTACTGAATGGAAGAAAATATTTGCCAATGCTATATCGGATAAACAGTTAGTAACCAAAGTATATGAAGAACTAATACCACTCAATACCTAAAAATCAAATCCAATTAAAAAGTGTGCAGAAGACAGGATAGACATTTCTCCAAAGAAGACATCCAGATGGCCAACAGACACATGATAAGATATTCAGCTTCACTCAGCATGAGGGAAATGCAAATCAAACTTATAATGAGATATCACCTCACACGTGTCAGAATGGCTAAAGCCAAAAACATAGGAAACAACGAGTGTTGGTGAGGATGTGGAGAAAAAGAAACCTGTAGGCAGCAACAGTTTTTGCTGGAGGCAAAAGCAGAAAATATTAATGCTGGAACCAGGGAAAGTCCTACCAGACCTACAGTTACTTTTTCCCAAGAAAAGCAGATATTCCCCACACCCAGAGAGCACCATGCTGGATGGCATAACTCTCCTTCCTCAAGGATCATGGGAGACAGGCAACTGTAGAAATCCTGGTGAATAAACTCAATCAGATAGGAAGTGCCCACCTAAAAATCACCAAACTTTTAAGGATAAAAAAATCCCACAGTGAGAAGTATGCACTAAATGTGAAAAAATATATTATATTATAATGTATTTTATATTTTTATAATATTGTATACATGATATATTTCTTTCTCTTCTCTCTGCCCCCTCTGTTACCCCATCACTTTGTCTTTTCCTTCACTTTCAGTCTTTCTTTGACTGCCTGTCTGTGGTAAGCAGTCTATCTGCAAAGGAGGGTCCACTGATTTGTCCAAATACACCAGTAACTTGGTGGCTAAGAATATTTATTTCAAAGGTGAATTCTTAGAATTTGTCTTGAATGGAAACCTAATACATAAGCTACATACAGCTCCGCATGGCTTTATCAGTAAGATAGGGGTTATTTTGATCTCTGCCTGATTATTTTGTCTAACCAGCTGTCAAAAGATTGAGAAGAGAAGGGATGACTTAAATCATATTCAAAAACCCTAATATGTGGCACACTGTTAAGGAATCTTGAAAGATGAATAAGAATCTTTAAATAGAAAGGCTTTGGTGTAGACTTGTTGTGAAAGTCATTTGGGGTTTGATCTTGGTCGTTATATTTTATGGTAGTTTTACCTACATGCAGACTACATTATTTTTAGCCCACTTTTGCAAATAAGCCATTTGAAACTTTTAATAAAATTTTTGAGAATAGTTGACACACAATGTTACATTAGTTTCAGATGTACAACATGATGTTTTAACATCTATATGTTATACTATACTCATCACAAGTGTAGCTACTGTCACCACACAACACTATTACAATATCATTGACTATTCATTCCATAACTGGAAACCTGTGTCCCTCACTCTTCTTCACCCATTTAGCCCATCCCTCCACCCCTCTTTTCTCTGTAAACCATCAGTTTTTTTGTGTGTTTATAGGTCTAATTCTGCTTTTTTTAATTTGTTTTATTTTTAAAATTCCTCATATGAATGGACTCATATGGTATTGTCATCTCAGTCTGACTTATTTCACTTAGCATAATAACCTCTAGGTCCATCCTTGTTGTTACAAATGACAAGATTTCATCCTTTTTATGGCTGTGTAATATTCTATTACATATGTGGTATACACAGATATACATACACATATACCTACATACATTTACCATTTACCACAGTTTGGCCAAGTATTGTAAGGGAGGCTGAAGCAGAGATTCTAGTGTTTTCAGTATTAGGAGGAAGATTTTTTTTCCTCTTTTACTCTGTGTTTCAGTCAGAATTGCAGTCATTAACATTGAACCCGCATTCCATCTATTCAGACCTAGGAGACCCTACTAAACTGGCTGTTAATATTTCATTTGTATTAAAATAAAGACATATTTTTGATGCAGTCTAGTGGAGATGCAGAAACTAGACTTATGACCAGGAAACCAAAGATAAAAATTTACTGAAACAAGGTATGCACCAAATGTTACTATGAATGGGGATTGAATGTTCTGTAGCAGAGCAAAACAAAAGCTGTTTTTATTTCTGTGAAAAAAAAAGTTTTAAAGATAATAAAGTGGACAGTATAAAGAGATCTTATACAAAAATTCATCACAAATTTGATGTTTCTTGTAAACAAAGACAATATTTGAAATTAGTCACTTGATATCAGAATTAAATATCCACCAATATTTGAAACATCTTTTAACAATATGAGCTTATTAGTTTAGCGAGTTATAAAACAGCTTGGATTCTTGAAAGAATGATAGACAAAGAAAGTACAAATAATGGCTTTCTGTTATGGAAATTTTGTTAGAAACTCATGAAATAAATAATTTATAAAGATATTTTACAATATATTAAAGATCATCATTCAAGCCACCAAACCATTAGTTATAGAAGACAAGATCTTTAAAAAATATTCAAAACCATAGAAGAACTTTGAAATCACATCAAAAATCAATTTATTCAAATTTTGAAAAATGTTAAGAATTTTCTTTAGCTTAATGTTGTAATGTAAGAAATATAAAATTATCATGATTAAGTATGTCTTGTTTCAAGGGGCTTTCAAATTTGCTAATAAGCATTTATTAAAATCATTAACATTATTGAACTCTTACACAGACTTTTTTTATTTATTTACATTTATCACAGAATATCAGCTAGTTGTGAAAAAAAACCTTGTTGTTATATCAATGGTCTATGCCCCAACTTTGTTAACTAATAATTTGGATTAATTGGAATTTTACCAGAAAAGACTCATTTTTCACTTCTTTATTTTCTTCCCTCTGCTAAATATTGAACATATTTGTGCTCAGTTTTCTGAAGCAGATTCAGAAAAAAATGTCATGGATACAGTTGTTAAGACCATTTGGTTTTGAACATTTATGTGATTGATAAAAGAAGATAGCGAATTTAATGACAGTTCTTTGTCAGTGCTTATTGGTTGTATACAGGAAGGGTTTTACACAGATTTACTCTACTATTAACTTAAATTCAAAATTATCTTAAAATAAAAGTATGCTTGATTTTTAAAAGTATTTAATCAAAGACAAAATATGGTCTTGTGGTTTATATTCTCTCACACATAATGCACTACAAATGAAGAAGTTCAACTTAGAGCTACTGCAGGAAAGAAAAATGTGACCTAGATAGAAAGGTGCAAGGATTTGTATTGAAAATGAATTTTAACATAATGAAAACAATAATGATGATTTTCAACATTTTCTTACATTGATCAATATAGAGATTTTAATTCTTGACGGTATAATGTAAATTGCTGTAAAAGCTAAGAAAAATTTAAAAAACATTTCATACTGATAAATTTAAAGCTGCTTTTCAATTTATGCAACATGGTTTTGAATTTGGCATTAATAGTACTTTTACTCTAGAGTCAGGTAATTTATTTAACGTAGATGTAATTTTGAAATCAATATATTTATGCTTAAAAATGAAATAAATTATTCTCAGATAAATGAGGTAGCTGTGTCAATGTCGAATCAAATATTAAATGAAAATCATCTTTGGTCTTCAATACTTTAGTGGAAATTTTGAATTTGAAAAAAATTTGGGAAAAAAAACTTTGGTGTGTGTGTCTTTTTTTCCTACTGTAACTTTTATGAATATAGAGAGCAAGTAAATTATTTTAGAATAAAATGTAGCAGCTGAATGAGATGAACTGCAAGTGTAAAATATCCACTATTTAGAAGATTTAGTAAGAGAAAAAAGGATGTAAACTATCTCATTAATAATTCCTGTTGTTTACATATTAAAATATTTTGATACATTGTGTTAAATATATTAAAATGAAATCCACTCTTTTTATTTTATTTTTTTCTTTTTCTTCTTTTTAATTTTTTTAATAATAATTTTTTATGATGTTATGTTAGTCACCATACAGTATACCCTTAGTTTTTGATGTAGTGTTCCATGATTCATTAATTGCATATAACACCCAATGCACCATGCAATATGTGCCCTCCTTAATACCCATCACTGTCCTATCCCAGAGTCCCACCCCTCTCCCCTCTGAAGCCCTCAGTTTGTTTCCTAGAGTCCATAGTCTCTCATGGTTCATTCCCCTTTCTGTTTACCCCCCCTTCATTCTTCCCTTCCTTCTCCTACTATTTCTTATGTTCCATAAATGAGTAAAACCATATGATAATTATTTTTCTCTGCTTGACTTATTTCACTTAGTATAATCTCCTCCAGTCCCATCCATGTTGAGGCAAATGTTGGGTAATCGTTCTTTCTGATGGCTGAGTAATATTCCATTGTATATATATGGACCACATCTTCTTAATGCAGTCATCTGTTGAAGGGCATCTTGGCTCCTTCCACGATTTAGCTATTGTGGACAATGCTGCTATGAACATTGGGGTGCATATGGCCCTTCTCTTCACTACGTCTGTATCTTTGGGGTAAA